>NC_071100.1:29370000-29420000 GCF_024256425.1 Clarias gariepinus | reverse complement strand
TTTTTTTGAACTGCATTTGATGTCAAGAAAGTGACCTCTTGCTGTTATAAACACAGATGTTTTGCACTTAGTTCTGCTTCATCTGCTAAAACCCTGTTTCCCAGCAGGCATTTGGGATTGACTGTCTGTGACATTATTCAATTATACCACAGTTGATATATGTAGTTCTTTGATTTGATTTTGTTATAAAAATTTACAATCACTTCTCTAGAGTATAGTGCAAAATAAAGAATAAAATGAGATGCACTACTATCAATGACAGTCTACGTCAATGGCACAGGTGCCATTGGCAATGTTACATGATTTTCATTTAAAACAGGACACTTTGCTTTCTTTGATGTATGTTGCAGATTGACGGTGCTTTTAAAATGGATTACTATTTAATAGTTATTGAAATAACTAATTAATAGAAAAATTCCATTTAGGTTCTATATCACTCTATCTCTAATGTCATCAAATTATACCCCTGAAAATAGAGCAATAGATAAGTATATTCTTTATTAAAAAAGCTGCTGGATGGTTTTGTAGTACCATACCATCTCCTGTCAATTGTTCTCACTCTTAGTCTTGTATGAATTTTTATTACATTCTGTAGAAGCTCTATGACCTTAAAACATTGCTATCTACATTAACACATGCCCCAATCTGGCATCCTCATAACATTGACATCTCACATTATCCCTGCACCTTCTACACGCTAGGCCAGTAATTGCACGACACTTACCTTGTTGACTTGACAGCATCTGACCGCCTTCACCCACACTGTGTGATTAGCAAGGTGAGATGTTAACTCTATAAGAACATGTGACAACTTTGGCACTTTCGCTAAGCCCTGGCACAGTCGCTCTGAGCTACTGTGAAGGGATGTATGGGAGTTCTCTAACGATGAGCTCTTAACAAGCTCTGCTGGTATTTGAGAAAGAGGCTTTTTAAAAATAGTGCTTCATTATTGAGCTCTACATTTCTGGATGCTGCCTGCGAGCCTGCCATTGAGACTGAGCGCTGTAGATGGGCCCATATGGGGTTCAGTAACAAGAAGGGATTACTGTGACATTACCTGACTCTGCATTCTCACTGTTCCAGTGGGATTATGGGAAAGAAGACAAAGTTGGTAAATCTTCAATTTCTTTACAGTTGCATGAAATATATATATACACAATGGAAAGAGGAAGTATTTTGAAAATTAAGATTAAATTAGTATGCATATACTTATGCAACATGCAATAGCAATATTTTTCGGTAAAATTAACTGTATTATGTAAATCATTTTGTAAAGAGACATTTTATACAGCAGTTGCATACGCATATTTTAATATGCCAAGCCAGGAAAGCATTATGGTAAAATATCACCAGGCTCTCATTAAGGCCAGTGCATAAAACATGTTTAATGCAGTGTATTCCTGTTTCTCTCCACCCTGTCTGTTTCCTCACACCACTTTCTATATTATTCTGTGTGAAGACAGCTCTTGCCAAGAGATTTTTACCCCCTGAGGGTGAATATATGGGGTGGCCCAAAATTTTGAATCCATAGGCATTTTCCTCTAATGAAATTTGCCATTTTAAATGGAATGGTAAAGAAATTAGATCTTTGAGAATTGATATGAAAAAGTATAATTTATCCATGGACATCATTTTGAGCTTTGCTTTAATATATACTACTTTTTTCAAATATACATGAAACATGTACAAACATGAAAAATCAAAACCAGAGCTATTGATATTGTTAAAAACATGGCGTTAAACCTGTTATTCTGGTCGAGTACCCTCTGTAAATGTATATGTTTGGTTCCATTGAAAATTTCCTTTTTGTACTTTACTGATTACCACCACATGCCTGGCATTTCAAGGATAAAATCTGGAATCCTGACTAGAACAAAGAACGTTTTGAAGATGCACTCCAAAAAATAAAACTGTGATTTCCGGGTTTTTTATTTTTATTTTTTTACAATTTATACAAGCCATACAATCACTTAAATATAACTTATAAATTTTGTAAAAATCAGTAAAAATCAAATAGACCTACATAACTGCATTTAGTAAAAAATAATGAAAAAATTTACTCATTAATGTCAACTACAGTATATCTATTTATAAGTATAGTTATATATAAAAAATCTAGTAAAAACTGGAATATTGTGGAATACAAAAGTGTACCTCATATTCTAAATTAATTACATGTAAAATAAAATATTTCAAGCCTTGTTTGTTTTAATTCTTATGATAATGGTTTATTACTTATGAAAATATTGAAAAAAAGTATCTTAAAATCTTGTAATATTTCATAGGAAGAATGTCAATAAAAATGATTTAAGAATTTGGGAAGGAGTGGAATGAGGTTGGAGTGCATCAAGAGCCACCATCCACAGATGTTTTCAGTGGATGCATTCCTACTGTAGTATCCAATAACTTCTGAACCAGAGACAACATCATATGGTAAGCATCTTACCTGAACTTACCTGAAACTGCTCAGTGGTCCAAAGTAAATTGTGCATTTCAATTTGTGCATTTCCCACTCTGGAGAAGAGGTGAAGAGGCACAGAATCCAAGTTGCTTGAGGTCTAGTGTAAAGTTTCTACAGTCTGTTGGGGTGCTATATTAGTCTAGTGTGTTTTATCTTTTTATCTGATTATAGAGCACTTTAGAGCCATCGCTGCCACTAACCACTTTGCTGACCATGGTACAGTATTTCTGTGCTCACCCTAAATAGAATCTACGGCCAGTTTTCAGGAGGGAGTTGAAAAACACCAGATTCACCAATACAGATGCGAATAAGTCTGCTTTCAAAAAAACCTGGTCTTTATTAACATCTCAATGTCCTAGACTGATTGCCGTAACTCCCAGTAATGATGGAGTAAAAGAAATCCTAAAAAAGTATTGTGAGCATAAAATAACATAATTAATTACAATTTATTTACAGATATTTTATTCTACATGTAAAGTATATAGAATATATAAAGCGTCATCTTTTAAATTAAATGCTGCTGGGGAAAAAAGGCTTTTTAAATGATATTCCAATTTTTTTTACATGCACTGTGCATGACCAAATAATAATCTAAAAAAAAAACATTAGAACTATTATTCTGTGTTCATAAATTCGACATTTAGCCTGATGATTATTACATAAATTTTACTGGTAGTTCCTGTTTCAAATAAATGCAAGCTGGCCAATGCAATCAAAAAAAAAAAAAGAAAAAAAGGTGCCACTCATTTTACTTATTAATTGCTTTTCTTGTATGAACTAAACTAATATGTTGGGATAATTGTTTTAATGGTTACACATTTAATACTTATATAACACTTAAATAAATAAATTGCTTACTTGAATATTTCCATTTTATATAACTATTAGCTGACTATAGTATAGAGAGAAATCTATCTTCACTACACTTATTACACAGTATTAGTTATTAGTTTTTTGCAGATGAAGATTTTTATCCCATAATCTAATGAACACAGTCTAATGAAGTCTTATGTATTATTATGGATGAAGCAGATGTCAGTACACAAAATGGTTAAAATCAGGTCTGCCTATAACAGCTGTGTTTTTGGCTCCACAAAATAAAATTCCAGACCAAGTCTTGATAGTAACAATGATCTTTTTCATTATGTTTTAATTCATTACTAGACATTTTGTTTGTCTCAAACAAACCTGGACTAGCAAATTAATGTTATCAACAAATAATTTTAAATAAATTATTTTCTTTGTGGAGTACTAGTGATACTTTATTCCAATTTTAGTAAAATGTCTGGTGTAGTCCTATTTTTCAACAAAGCTATAAAATCTTACCCTGTTAATTTAACTCAGGTTAGCTCCCTGTTGTCTTCTGCCTGCCACTTATGCTCTAAAACTTTACTGGAGTTGTACTAGGCTCAGATCTGTGGACCTGAATACTCTTTGTGCTCCGCAGATACTGCTGCTGGATGCACAACTGATGCATTTACATTTTTGCCTACTGTTGACTAATGCTTAGTCTTCAATATTTAACAATGTTAAAAATATAAACACAAACAGTAAGCGGGTAAGCAAAGCCCCGGGACTGACTGTGGTGAGCTGTGAAAGGAGAGAGATAAGGAGAGAGAAAGAGGTGATGGTCACACAGAACCACCGCAGGGCTGTGCAGATCTTCAGCTATTCAAAACTGGTTTGGTCTGCATGTCCTCCTTAAAGCACCGGAGTGAAACAAGTAGACTTAGGATTCAGCATGGAAAGTGGAAAGTTACAAACATATTAATTTTTGAATATACTTTATATATATATATATATATATATATATATATATATATATATATATATACCTGCCACCATGGTGGATAGAGGTTGAGCAAAATCATCCATATTTGGAGAATAAAACATTTCCAATACTGCTTTACACACTCAAGGCTTATGTAGCTGTAATATTCATGGTTTAGCTGTCAGTTTGAGGGTTAAAACAAACTAGCAAAGTCACAATGAACATCAGGACTTTCCTGTTGCTATGTAGCTATTGTGCATGTTAGCTATTTAGCATGGCTGTGACAGTATTCAGAAAATTAAAACCTATGAAAGTTGTGGATGCATAAAGGCAGAGTCATTATTTCATTTAATTTTGCTAACTGCCTTCCAGGTGCTTCTTGTTTATTTTTTCAAATTCAATTTCAAATTTTATTTGTCACATACACAGTCATACACAGTACGAAATGTAGTGAAATGCTTACACGACCGCCAGTGACCTTAAAAAGAGAATTAAAGCTTATAATAAGTAAAAATATGAATAAAAGAAATACGATAGAAAATTTAAATAATAAAATAAAATAAAATTTAACTAGGAAAAATAGAACTAAAAATAGAAACTGAAAATAGAAATGTACTGTACAAATAGAAATATAATGGTGTGCAAATATGCATACCATTATATTTCCATTTAGCATTTCCATTACCATTTATCCAAGATGGCGCCGGTGAGGTCGGCTGCCGTCACGACTGCTCTGACTACCTTTTCTTTGTTTTTGTTTTTTAAGTTAGTTTTTACCATTTTAAAACCAGTCAAATTACCACCATGGAGTACATTAGTTATGATAGAGACACTCTTGTTTCTATTGGTATACGATGTACTCACAAATCGACGTTTTTATCTCCGGATCCGAGCTGGCCGAGTGAGATCCTGAGGGAAAACAAAGGACGCGACGCAAAGCGGCGGCCCCGAGGGAAACGAGCCGGCGTCAGGAACAGGCTGAGAGCCCGTGCACACCGCACACCTCTGCCTAGCATCCTGCTCGCCAACGTCCAGTCACTGGAGAACAAGCTCGATGACCTCAGGGCCAGAATAAAGTTCCAGAGAGACATACGGGACTGCAATCTCCTCTGCTTCACCGAGACATGGCTGAACCCAGCGGTGCCGGACCACGCCATCCAGCCGGCCGAGTTCTTCTCGGTTCACCACATGGACAGGACACGGGACTCGGGGAAGTCAAGGGGAGGCGGCGTGTGTTTAATGGTGAACAGCAGCTGGTGCAACAGCGCGAGCGCTGTTCCTCTCACACGCTCCTGCACACCAAATCTGGAACTACTGTCCATCATGTGTCTCGGGAGTTTACATCCGTCATAATCAGTGCCGTTTATATTCCACCACAAGCGGACACGGACACTGCCTTATGCGAGCTGCATGAGGCACTCACACAGCACCAAACACAACACCGGGACGCTGCGCTTATTGTGGCGGGGGACTTTAACAGTGCCAACCTCAAACACGCAGCGCCGAACTTTTATCAGCATATCACTTGCCCCACCAGGGGCGAAAGGACACTGGACCACTGCTATACAACGGTCAAGGACGGCTACAAGGCACAATCTCGTCCACCGTTTGGTAAATCCGACCACGCCGCCATCTTCCTCATGCCAAAATACAAACAAAGGCTGAAACAGGAAGTTCCGGTTCAGAGGGAGGTCGCCCGCTGGACGGACCAATCGGTGGCCGCGTTACAGGACGCACTCGATGACGCAGACTGGGACATTTTCAGAAACAGCTCCGATGACGTCAGCGTGTTTACGGAAGCGGTTGTGGGATTCATCGGGAAACTAGCGGATGATACCATGGAAAAAAAGACTATTAGAACGTTTCCCAACCAGAAGCCGTGGGTGGATAAAACCATCCGCGACGCTCTGAAATCTCGCACCGCTGCCTACAACACGGGACTCGCGTCGGGGGACATGGAACCGTACAAGGCTGCGTCATACAGCGTCCGGAAGGCGGTGAAAGAGGCGAAGCAGCGCTACGGGAGGAAACTAGAGTCACAGCTCCAACAGAGTGACTCTAGGAGCCTGTGGCAGGGATTAAGGACAATTACTGATTATAAAGCAACAACATCCGGTATGACGAACGCAGACGTGACTCTGGCAGATGAGCTGAACACTTTCTATGCTCGCTTCGAGGCTGCAGCTAAAGACGCTAGCGATGCTAATGCTAGCGGCGCTAACGGCTGCAGACAGGAAGTCACTGCCAGCACCGGAAGCGCATTCATCATCACCGAGCATGACGTGAGGAGAGTCTTCAAGAGAGTGAACACCAGGAAAGCAGCAGGACCAGACGGCATCTCAGGCCGTATCCTCAGAGCCTGCGCAGACCAGCTAGCACCTGTGTTCACTGAGATATTTAACATCTCTTTATCTCAGTCGGTGATCCCCACATGCTTCAAAGAGTCCATTATTGTTCCTGTCCCAAAGAAACCACATCCTGCTTCTCTCAACGACTATCGCCCTGTAGCCCTCACTTCAGTAGTGATGAAGTGCTTTGAACGCCTGGTCAGAGACTTCATCATTTCTTCACTACCAGACACACTGGACCCACTACAGTTTGCATACCATCCAAACCGTTCCACGGACGATGCAATCTCACATCTCCTCCATATTGCTAAAAGTTCCAGAGAGACATACGGGACTGCAATCTCCTCTGCTTCACCGAGACATGGCTGAACCCAGCAGTGCCGGACCACGCCAGCTCCTTTGTCTTGCTGACGTTCAGGAGGAGATTGTTTCTCTGGCACCAGTTCTCTAGATTTCCAACCTCCTCCAGGTAGGCCGTCTCATCGCTGTTGGTGATCAGGCCCACCACGACAGGGTCGTCAGCAAACTTGATGATGGTGGTGGAGTTGGTAGTGGCCACGCAGTCATAGGTGTACAGAGAGTACAGCAGGGGGCTCAGAACACAGCCCTGGGGTGCTCCAGTGCTGAGAGTGAGGGAGGCTGAGACATGACCGCCCATCCTTACTGCCTGTGGTCTGCCAGTTAGGAAGTTGGAGATCCACTGGCACAGAGATGAGCTGATTCCCAGGTGCTCCAGCTTGGTGGTGAGTGTGGAGGGAATTATGGTATTAAATGCAGAGCTGTAGTCGATGAAGAGCATTTTAACATAATTCCCTTTCCTAGCGTCCAGGTGAGTGAGTTATGTGTGGAGGAGGTGAGAGATGGCATCATCAGTAGAACGGTTGGGGTAGAACTGTAGTGGGTCGAGTGTGTCATGTAGTGAAGAAATTATGAAGTCTCTGACCAGGCGTTCAATGCACTTCATCACTACTGAGGTGAGAGCGACAGGGCGATAGTCATTAAGAGAAGCAGGTTGAGGTTTTTTTGTACACAAACAATCATGGACTCTTTAAAGCATGTGGGGATCACCGACTGAGATAAAGAGATGTTGAATATCTCAGTGAACACAGGTGCTAGCTGGTCTGCGCAGGCTCTGAGAATATGGCCTGAGATGCTGTCTGGTCCTGCTGCTTTCCTGGTGTTCACTCTCTTGAAGGCTCTCCTCACGTCATGCTCGGTGATGATGAACGCGCTTCCGGTGCTGGCAGTGTCTTCCTGTCTGCAGCCGCTAGCACCACTAGCATTAGCATTGCTAGCGTCTTTAGCTGCAGCCTTGAAGCGAGCATAGAAAGTGTTTAGCTCGTCTGCCAGAGTCACGTCCGCGTTCGTCATACCAGTTTTTGTTGTTTTATAATCCATAATTGTCCTTAATCCCTGCCACAGGCTTCTAGAGTCAGTCTGTTGGAGTTGTGACTCTAGTTTTCTCGCGCTGCTTCGCCTCTTTCACCGCCTTCCGGACGCTGTATGACGCAGCCATGTCCCCCGACGCGAGTCCTGTGTTGTAGGCAGCGGTGCGAGATCTCAGAGCGTCGCGGATGGTTTTATCCACCCACGGCTTCTGGTTGGGAAACGTTTTAATAGTCTTTTTTTCCACGGTATCATCTGCTAGTTTCCCGATGAATCCCACAACCGCTTCCGTAAACACGCTGACGTCATCATCGGAGCTGTTTCTGAACATGTCCCAGTCTGCGGCATCGAGTGCGTCCTGTAACGCGGCCACTGATTGGTCCGTCCAGCGCGTGACCTCCCTCTGAACCGGAACTTCCTGTTTCAGCCTTTGTTTGTATTTTGACATGAGGAAGATGGCGGCGTGGTCGGATTTACCAAACATAGGGCGAGATTGTGCCTTGTAGCCGTCCTTGACAGTTGTATAACAATGATCCAGTGTCCTAAGGCAGTGTCCGTGTCCGCTTGTGGTGGAATATAAACGGCGCTGATTATGACCGATGTTAACTCCTGAGGTAGATAAAAAGGACAACACATAATGGACAGTAGTTCCAGATTTGGTGTGCAGGAGCGTGTGAGAGGAACAACGCTCGCGCTGTTGCACCAGCTGCTGTTTACCATTAAACACACGGCGCCTCCCCTTGACTTCCCCGAGTCCCGCGTCCTGTCCATGCGGTAAACCGAGAAGAACTCGGCCGACTGGATGGCGTGGTCCGGCACCGCTGGGTTCAGCCATGTCTCGGTGAAGCAGAGGAGATTGCAGTCCCGAATGTCTCTCTGGAACTTTACCCTGGCCCTGAGAGCATTGAGCTTGTTTTCCAGTGACTGGACGTTGGCGAGCAGGATGCTAGGCAGAGGTGTGCGGTGTGCACGGGCTCTCAGCCTGTTCCTGACGCCGTCTCGTTTCCCTCGGGGCCGCCGCTTCGCGTCGTGTCCTTTGTTTTCCCTCAGGATCTCACTCGGCCAGCTCGGATCCGGAGTTAAAAACGTCGAATTATGAGTACATTGTACACCAATAGAAACAAGAGTGTCTCTATCATAACTAATGTACTCCATGGTGGTAATTTGACTGGTTTTAAAACGCTAAAAACTAACTTAAAGAACAAAAACAAAGAAAAGGTGGTCGGAGCAGTCGTGACGGCAGCCGACCTCACCGGCGCCATCTTGGTTTTTTGCAGCAGCATGTCTGCACTTGTTGTCTGAGCTGCAGATTTCCCATGAGGTCCCTTTCTTTGCAGGGAACAAGTTACTGATTTATTTACTGAATTTTATTTACTGAGAATTATTTTGCTGAAAATAAAGATCATTAATTTAAAATTATTAATTATTATAATACTCCATAAAATATTCCATAATTTCTCCACTGTCAAATATTTTGATTGAAATGTATAAAAAAATATTAAGTGTATGTTAAAAAATATAGGACAAATTTAAATTTTATTTTCATAAGATTTATTTCATTTTTCATTATTTTTAGTTAAATATAAATAAATAATGTATCTAATTTTCAGAGATTTTATTAACTTAATATAACCTTTTATTCTTGTGATTTTTACAAGGTCACAGAACAGCAAACAAGAAAGAAATTTATAATATAAACAGAGATAAAAAATATAAAATGAGGTCTGTACTAAAATAACACAACTTTGGTAAATCAAAGGCTCTTAGATGTTGGAAAATTGTCTTTTTACTGCATGTTTTGTTAAAATAAAATAATAATTCCTGGAGACAATATAAATTATTAGAATAAATGGTTTACTCATTACATCAGATATGCATTGGCTAAATCTAGTGTTGTGGTTTTCACTGGTGCACCTGTTAATAGTTATTTTATAATTGGAGATGGTGAAATACATTCTGTAAATAATTGTCTTTTTCTCCCTTACTAAATTTCTTGTCTCCTTGTAAATCAATAAACAAATTCCAATTCTACAGAAGAGCAGAGATGATAAAAATGCAGTGTTTTTTCTTGTATAAATAAATATCGAGGTATGCTTTAGTGGACTGGTACATTAATTAAATGCAGGCTTACTTAAATCTGATGGATCTAAGAGCAAACATTGTTTTATTTTATTTTGGATTCATCCTCTCATTGTCTTCTCATGGATTAAGTCAATTATATATTGTAAAGTATAACACAATGACTTTGAAGTGATCTTTGTTTGGCATGTTAGCATATCTTAGTGGTGACAGTGTTTGTTATTACAACAAATTTTACAACAACAGACAGACAGAATGGATTAATTGATGGTTTTGATTGGTTGGTAAAAGCATAAGCTGCACTTTTTTTGGTCTTGTAAATTTAGGAGTTTGCAATTTACTGGAATCACATCTCTTACCTCGCACCTAATTTTCCCAAGATGAATTCACCACAACCAAAACCAGACCAAGTAGGAATAAAAAGAGACGGAAGTGTTGCTCATTTTTTAATATCAAATTGCATAAGGGAATATTACTTTTGGCCTTAACCTGTACCTCACCAACCATACATCAGTTATTTTCATGTAACAGAATTGGGTATTGTGTCTTATTCTTAGTTTAAAGCAATGCTGTTAGCAAACAGTGCTTGTGAATAAGTCTTAAATCTGCATCTATGTTCTTAAAGTGTTCATAGTATTCATTTGTGCCTTAATATACACTAGGTTTATTGCTAATCAATGGACAAAGTGATTTTTCTTTATTTGTATATTGCTTTTATTAAGCTACTGTACAATGGATAAATGTTAATTTTCACATTTGCTGCATTTGGCATTGTTCACATTAATTTTTTCAGCCTTTCTTGGTTGTCATAAAAAGTGTTTTCACTGCAGTACTACCGTCATCTAAGTTGTTCTTATGTTGCTAGATTTTCCTGTTTTGGTCTCATAACCATCAACAACACACATAAAGAGGATGACACATGCACAACCATAGTGAACATACATCTTCGCTCTTTAAATAGCCCTACCACAGATTCCAGACAAAAACTATTCAATTTGTTTTGGGCCATTGTGCAAAAACATTAAAAAGCTATTTGTATTGTCAGTGTTGTTGCCAAAATCACTCCTGAGGTGGATTGTTCGTGTTTTTTTAGGGGTTATAGGAGAGATACAGCAGAGTCAAAGAGACACAGACGTTCACATGGATGTAATGTTGCTCTTTCTTCTCTATTTCAGGTAAAGTCACATTAAACCTCTAATGACTTCCAAATGCACTTAAGAAGATATTTTGTTCAAATATGTTTACAATACCTAGATATGTGATATAGGAGACCCTGTGATAGAGGGTCTCCTTGCACCTCCAGGGTCTGGGTTCGTTTCCTGGCCAAGCTCAATTCCCGTCTCTGTGTGCATGGAGTTTGCATGTGCTTCCCGTGCTTAGTGGGTTTCTTCCGGGTACTCTGGTTTCCTTCCACAGTCCAAAGACATGCTGATTAGACTGATTGGTGTTTCCAAATTGTCTGTAATGAGTGTGTGTGTGTGTTCCCTGCAATGGACTGCAGGGTGTACTCCGCCTCGTGCCCCAGGTCTTCTGGGATAGGCTCTAGGCTTCCGGTGACCCTGAATACAGGATAAAGCGGTATAGACAATGAGTGAGTGAGATATGTGGTATAATTATACTTTATGGTAAAAAAAACAAACAAATATATACAGTACTTAACCCAATTATAATATTGTCATGCAATGTCAGCTGTATATGCTGAAACACATAACATAATTAGGTCAGACCAGGAAGTGTTATAATGAAAATATGTCACTGCTCTATTATGAAAACTTATGACAGTTGACATAAATTGCCTGGACATTTTCCCAGTTTTTTTTTTTTTTCCAATCAACCAATTGGCAAAAATGCAATTGCCTTTTTTTTATTGAATTAAAAATACAGGTTTAAATTTCAATTTAATTTAAATAAATTAATATTTAAATTTAATTAATCAATAAATTTTGTATAAAATGTGAATGTGTATAAATTAAAATAAGATTGTCCCTGACAATCAAACAAAAACTTTTTAACACATGAGCTGTGCTCTGTACTGCACCTGAACGCTTTCCTCACACAGCACAACTGCTGCCACTGACATGCAGTTTAATACACAACAGGAGCTGCTGTAACCCTGTTCCCTGAAAAAGCGTGAATGAGATGCTGCGTGTGAAAACGCTATGGGAACATCTTTTTGTGTTGCTGGTTGTGAAGCCTGTGTGAAACAAACACGCCAAATTTTTGACTAATATAACCTCGGTCAGGTGACCACATCTGATGAAGTGCATCTGCAGGTTATAAATAGGGGTGAAGTGGAAAAATTCCTCAGATCGTCTCGGGTTACTTTGCTGTATCTTTGTTTCCTGAAAAAGCGGGAACAAGATGCTGCGTGAAAACGCTATGGGAACATCTTTTTGTGTTGCCGGTTGTAAAGCATATGTGTATCAAACACGCCAGATTTTTGGCTTATATAACCTCGGTCAGGTGACGTTATCTGATAAAGTGCAGCTGCAAGTTATGAATAGGAGTGAACCGGAAACATTCCTCAGATCAATTTTGTCTGAAAGGACATCCAGTCACGCAAGCAGTGTGGCATTGAAGCGTAGCATCTCGTTTCCGCTTTTTCAGGGAACAGGGTTACTGCAATAACCCGAGACGTTCCCTTTCAAAAGCTACACTCGATGCTGCGTAAAAATGCTATGGGAATAAGAATACCAACGCCGCCACCCTGCAAGTGTCTGGACCCCCAGGATTGTGTTGCGTGTGTGCACAATAGCCAAGAAGGTTTCAGACCTAGCTGTGGGAGGCTGACTCGTTAGATGTTCGGCATCCTGAAATATGACAGAAAAAGACAGAAGAACTAACATTTCTTGGAAACTGGTGTTGCCCGAAACACTAGTGGTGGCGGATCATGAATACCAACTTCCTGGGGGTGCCAGGGAGAACACTTCATCTTTCATCCCCAGGGGCAGCCACCCCCACGGTCCTGGGAGAATGAGCCTCAGGACTTCTTCTTCGTGAAGAAGACAGTACGTAGGTCTGACTTCTTTGAGGCAGATTGCGAAGCACGGCGCGTCGCACCCCAGTCTTACGAGGGGGTGCCCGGCTCGTAACACTCTCTTTTCTGTGCTTCACGCCTCGCAAGAGTCAGACCCGGTAGGGACTGGGTGGCTGACAGTCCTGACTCTTGAGCACGCCGGGGAAGGAATTTCCCGAAGGCTTGTTCATATAATTTCGCCTTCTGAACCTAGTGGGGACAGAGTTAACAGCATCTCCAAACAGGCCGGAAGGCGAGATGGGGGCATCAAGGAGGATGGCACGATCCTTATCCTTGATGCTCGTAAGATTTAGGCACAGGTAACTCTCTGCGGAACACCATTGCAGCCATAAAAATGGCCGATAGCATGGGCCATCTGCTTTGTTGCCCGAAGAGACAGGTCAGCGGCTCAGCACGATTTCAGGAAGGCCTTATCATGAAGAGCCCCACCAGTGCTCAAGTCTTTCAGCAGGTCAGCCTGGTAAGCCTACAAAAAACCTCCATGGTGTGCAGTAGAGCACCAGCCTGATCAGCTGCCTGAAAGCTTTTCCCCACCAGGGAAAATGTCAGTCTACATGGCTTGATGGGGAGTGTGTGCTTTTTCAGAAAGAATGATGTCCCAGGAGAGAGATAGTCTGCAAGCGTCTCTATCTGTGACATCATCATATAACCCCTGCCTTCGCATCAACGATATTCGAATAAATTGAAGTTGATGGCACAAAAAACATGGGATAAATAAGGCTTATTCCATGAAAGAGTTAACTCATCATGAAGGTCGCCAAAAAAAAGGGGGAAGAGAGAGAGAGCGTCGCTGAGGCTCCTCCCCCCGGCCACCCGACAGAAACCTGTCGTCTAAATTTTGAGCGCTTGGGGAAAAATCCCACTTTCACGGCCAAATACTATATTTGTATTTTTCTAATATACAAATATTTGAGTTTATCATATTATTTGCGAATAAACAGGCAGTTTAAAACTCTAAAGCACAAAGTCTGCACTCAACTATTATTCCCCAGATTCTCAGATTGAGATTATATCAACCACATGATGGGATTAAAATAAAAAAGAGACGGAATCGAGCCTGGCTGGAAATCGAACCCTGACCCTGGAGGTACAAGGTGACAGTGCAAACCACTACACCAGTTTTGCTTCAAAGATGGCACGGTAATGTTTAAAAAAAAAAAAAAAAAAAAAAAGGATAATTATAACTATATAACTATAGCATTAAATGGTGGCTAGGTATGTATTTAGTTCAAAAGCAGCAGAGTCACCTAACTATTCATTTAAATGAAAGAGATCTGCTTTTGCCCTGGGGACATTGCATCTTAAAAATTTGATCTTTTCACTGTTTTGCACAAGAAAATGATGCACCATTAAATCCCTATTTGACAATTACTTCAGGAATTGTCTCAAGTTTTAATAATTATTGAAGAAATTCTTTCTTTAAGTCTTGAAGTAAGAATGGCCTTCAGAGCCATGTGTACAACAAAAGTTTTGCTTAGGAACTAACATACTTCTATTATTCACACATGCCCCGAAATAGTAGGCAGTGCAACAAAATGAGTTGAACAGCAAAATTTGCATAGGAAAGTTAATTGGGGAAAGAAAAAATGTGATTGATTTGTTTGCTGTCTTGCTGTTTCATTCTTCATCCTATTGTTAGCTCATTAGAGCTGATGAAGATGAACAATTGCTCAGTACCACCCCTTAATCATTCATGAGGAAGAAGGTTTTGGGGGTCTCATTAGTTATCCAACTGCTACACGGTGAAGCACTTGAAATAGTATATGTCCAATGTTGCAAAAAAAGAAAGCCTTTTTAAAACCCTCTGGGGTCAATAGTGAGTGTGTTCCCATAGAAAAAAAACCAAATTAAAACATCCAGAAAGACATTTTGTTTGGGATTTGGTGCACCTAACTTTTTTTTTTTTTTTTTTTTTTTTTAGCAGAGACTCATGAGTTTTCATGAATATGCAAGACCTATTGACACATGTCTCAGGTAACACCCAGCTTCATCATCATGATGTCACCCATCCTTCATGGTCCCGCCTACTTCTCGACAGCCAAAGGGACAATACTTACCAGCATGCAAGTGCTGAAATCCACATTCAAAATCAGTCACAGAAGAAATTTTAGCAACAAAACACAATTGATAATGTCGTCTTAAACCAATCATCTCTTAATAATTGCTTTTAAATCATTCCAAATTGCCTCTGAATCATCTGTGTAGTTTTATGGCTAACATGAGTTACAATTCTAACGATCTTCTAATACAAGGCTAAGTACTAAATTTCTCTCTAACCTCTGATCAAAGACACTGCTTTGTGTGTGGAACAAGAGATTCTACATCCTAGATTTTCATTTTAAGTAATTTGGAATTGAATCCCCAGAACAGATAGTTAGCTATTAATTAGAAAGTTTAAAATGTCAGTATTAGTTACCTGTACATCATTTTATGAACCGTAAAGCATAGCATATTCCATACCATCATCTTATTTGCAACAAAATCACTGATACTAACACTCGTAAGTATGAGTAAACACAGATTTGTACACCATTTGATGAAATCACATTCTTATAACAAATTTAATTTTTTTTTTACTTTTTTTCATGTAAACAAGTTAATCCTCAACAAACTGTGAATAAAAAACAATCAGCAAAAGAAAAGATCAATTGCTAGGTAACACTATTTTCAGTATGATAAAGCATTAGATAATACTGTTAGAAATCATGTAATTATCAGGTTATCTTTGTTTTATTTGTTTATTTTTTTTGGCACTTTACACCTTAAACAATTATCAGCAAAAATGGTTAATGGTACTTCTGTTGTCTGCATTTTGAGACTGATGTCATGGTAGTCACGTGTCTGCAAAAGGTCAACTGATGTTACAGCTTTACAATTAGATTCCCCATACAAAACAAAACACAAAGCAGGTTACCAAACTATTTTTTTTAAATGCAGCAGAGGTGTCAAGTAACGAAGTACAAATACTTTGTTACCTTACTTAAGTAGAAATTTTGGGTATCTATATTTTACTGGAGTAATTATTTTTCAGCTGACTTTTTACTTCTACTCCTTAAATTTTCATGCAATTATCAGTACTTTCTACTCCTTACACTTTAAAAATAGCCTTGTTACTCCTATTTTATTTCAGTACTTTTAGTAAACTTAATGTGTAAATATTTGTATGAACACTAAAAGAGTCAACACCATAAGACATAAACCAAAAATGTTTTACAATGTGTCCCTGAATGAAGGGAGGCTCAAAATCAAAAGTACCAGTCAGTATCTGGTGTGGCCACCAGCGGCTTGAAGTACTGCAGTGCATCTCCTTCTCATGGACTGCCTATTGCAGACAGTCTGAGCACTGATGGAGGGATTGTGTGTTCCTGGTGTGACTCGGGCAGTTGTTGTGGCCATCCTGTACCTGTCACGCAGGTGTGATATTCGGATGTACCGATCCTGTGCAGGTGTTCTTATACGTGCTCTTCCACTGCGAGGATGATCAGCTGTCCTTTCTGTCTCCGTGTTTTTTTGCTGAGTGTGTGTGTGTATATATATATTGTGGCGTGGGCGGGGTTTCGATTGGGAACCATCATGCTTTGCGGGAGGGGTTGTTATGTTGTCACCCTGTTAGGGAAAGGTGTTTGGGTTAGTGGCTTCGGCCCGGTTTTGTGTGTGTGAGTTAGAAGTGCGTCTGTGGTTTGTGTGACTTGTGGATTGTTAATGTGCCGTTTATGTAAAAAAGTGATTAAAATACTCCCAGCCATTTGCATTGGGCAGCAAGGAAGCTCACTTGCCTTTTCTTGCAGCTGCGCCTGCTGGCCTACAACGGCGCCGTCGATCCCCACGCGTTCCTTGCCCAAGTAGAGCTAGCCGCCGACTTTGATGAGCGTAAGGACTGCCTCCGAGCCACTGGGGGCGTTCACCATGGACCTGAGGTCTCTCGCGCGCAGAGGCTACCCCCGAAGTCCGGGCCCGTCCAGCAGGAGGAGCTAGCGTGCCGTGCGTTCCTGCGGGGAATCCGGCCGTAACGGCTTCGCGAGCACATCCGGTTAGCAGCACCGGCTTCCCTGGCTGAGGCGCTGCGCGAGGCTAGGCCTTGACCCCGTTCCCGAGATTCCGCGACGACGCCGAGGCCAGGGACCGCCGGAATACCGCTGCAATGCTCTCAGGCCTGAGGACAACGTACACCAGCAGCTGTTAAACTAGCTTCGGGGGGCGCCGAGGGGAAGCAGCCTCCCACAGCCTTCTTTGTTTCCCCAACTGCCGGTTTCAACCTCCGGTCAGGACGTGTAGGAAATCGCGCGGGGGTCTACGTTAACTGTGGCCTAGACAATGTTTAGCTACGGGCGCTCGTGGACGCTCGTGGCTCGTGCTCTACAGTTTCGCTGCTGCGCTAGGGAGTACTAGGACAAGGCGATTGCGGTTGTATGCTGCCGGCCCCAGCCATGAACATTCGCACCGTGTCAGGGAGCTATTTGGCGATACGGGCCTGTCGCACAGTGCGAATACAAGTAGGTGCCATCATTCTTTTTCATCCATTCTTTGTGGCCGACATTGAGGATGATTGTATCTTGGGGTTGGATATTTTGGAAAGGTGGGGTGCAGTACTGAACCTCGATGACGGAACGTTGCGTGGTAGTTTCGGGTTAGCCAGGTTGCTAGTGCCCAAAGCGCAGCCGGATATGTTAGTAGAGCGCACCAGGGGGGGCGGAACTTCCGGTGGGCGCACCATGTAAACATCCGGTAGCAGACCGAACGAGAATAATGGCTGAGCTTATGCAGCGTAGGGCTCAGTCAGACACAGACCGACACAGTGAAGTCCCTTTTACATGAGTTCGCGGACATTTTCGCGGTAGATGAGCGTGAGTGCACACATACTAATTTGGTGCAGCACACGATTGATACGGTTAACGCAGCTCCTGTTCGGTTACATCCGAGACGCCTTCCCTTAGCTAAACAAGCTATTGCCGAGCAGAAGCTGCGTGAGATGGCCGACTCGGGCGTCATAGAGCCAGCGTCCGGACCGTGGTCTTCATCGGTTGTATTGGCGCGTAAAAGGACGAATCGTGGCGGTTTTGTGTCGATTACCAGCGGTTGAACGAGGTGACGCGCAAAGATTCCTATCCGTTGCCGCGAATAGATGATGCGCTGGAACACGTTGCGGGCTCGGCGTGGTTTAGCTCGTTAGATCTGCGAACCGCTAAATGTGTCCCAGCTACGCACCTTCCTCGGGTTAGCTTCTTACTATCGCCGGTTCGTGAAGGATTTTGCCATGGTCGCAAGTCCGCTGCACGACCTCACGAAAAAGAATCAGCCGTTTCGCTGGGACAGGGTGCACGCGCGTGCTTTTACTCGGTTACGGAAAGCTCTGGTCACGTCGCCCGTTCTCGGCTATCCGGACGCGTCTCGTATGTTTATTCTCGACACGGACGCAAGCGATGTAGGGCTGGGGGCTGTCCTGTCTCAGGTTTCCGAGGGTAAAGAGCGTGCTATCGCCTACTTCAGCCGCGCATTGTCTGGACCTGAGAAAAATTACTGCGTCACGCGGCGCGAGCTGTTAGCGGTCCTTGCGGTCCTTAAACATTTAGGCCGTATCTTTACGGGCAATCCTTCTCGCTGCGGACCGAACATGCTTCGCTGGTGTGGCTGCTTAGTTTTAAAGAGCCCGAGGGGCAGCTGGCGCGCTGGCTAACTGCGTGCTAAACGCCGATGCTTTATCCCGCCGGCCGTGTAGCAAAGAGCGTTGTCGGCACTGCGAGCGGGTTGAAGAGAGCGTGGGCGGTCGTCGACATCGAACACTCCCCGACCCCCGTGAATCAGAACATTCTCCCGGCGCAGTCCTCCGCGTTGCGGGGGGGTTTACTCTACCACTACTGAGAACGGCCGTGTGGCGCTGGCGAATCTTTTCAGCTGCTGGTGCCGCGGATTCTGCGGGCACGAGTGTTAGGAATGGTTCATGGGCATGCGGGTGCGGGACACTTCGGAGTCACTAAAACGCTGCAGCGGTTGCGCGCCTGCTTCTACTGACCGGGCTGTCACACTGATAGTGAACTCTTTGTTCACAGATGCGACGTCTGCACGGCAAAGAAGGGCCCTACTCAGCGCTCACGAGCACCTTTGCAAGACTTTCGGGTGGGGGCACCCATGGAGCGTATGGGCGTGGACATTCTTGGGCCTTTTCCCATCTCCGATCGCGAGGACCGGTATTCAGCCGATACGGCGCCCCGGAGCAGTTGCACAGCGATCAGGGGCGTAACTTTGAGGCGAAGGTGTTTGCGGCGGTGTGCGAGCGCCTCGGGGGGAAAAAAGACCCGCACCACGCCCCTACATCCGCAAAGTGACGGCCTCGTGGAACGCTTTATTCGAACGCTAACCACCCAATTCGCTGTGCTTACCAGCGACTGACAAAAGGATTGGGACGAACATTTGCCTCTCATGCTTTGGGCTTATCGCACAGCGGTGCAGGAGTCCTCGCAGCTGACGCCAGCTGCGTTGATGTTCGGTCGCGAGTTGCGCACGCCCGTGGACCTTGTGTTCGGGCCTCCTCCACAAGTGGATTTACCCGCGAAGCCAGGGATGGATTACTTTTGTTCTTTAAAAGACAAACTGTTCCGTGTCCACGAGCTGGCGCGTAGACACTTGGCGACAGCGCCGCTTGTATGATACTCACAGCCGGGGGCGAGACTTTGCTACTGGGGAGCAGGTTTGGGTGTATTCCCCCGGAAGAAAAAAGGGGCTCTCGCCTAAGCTTATGTCGCACTGGGTGGGCCCCTGCACGGTCGTTGCTCAGCTCTCCGACGTAGTCTACCGGGTGCGGTTACCGGGGCGGTCGCGATTGGTCGTGCTACACAGGGACCGGCTCGCTCCCTACCAGTCTAACGCCAGCAAAACATCTAACCCTGTGGAGGCCGGTCCGCCTCAGGAAGACGGTCACAGCTCGGGTGGGGGCAATGTGGCGTGGGCGGGGTTTCGATTGGGAACCATCATGCTTTGCGGGAGTGGTTGTTATGTTGTCACCCTGTTGGGGAAAGGTGTTTGGGTTAGTGGCTTCGGCCAGGTTGTGTGTGTGGGTTAGAAGTGTGTCTTGTGGTTTGTGTGACTTGTGGATTGTTAATGTGCCGTTTATGTAAAAAAGTGATTAAAATACTCCCAGCCATTTGCATTGGGCAGCAAGGAAGCTTACTCGCCTCTTCAAGTGGCGTTGAAAAACGCTACAATATATATACATTTTTTTTATTAATCACTTGGATTAATCATTCATTCTGACAGCACTAATGTTTATTGTAGACAACTATACAAGGCTAATTGTTACTAAGCCTGCCCTACCCTAATTTTCTTGTATGTTGCCCTCACAGATTCCTGCAGCTAAGCTTGGATGTACATTTACATTCCAATAAAGGTTACCGATGACATGCCTTTGAAGTTTGACTTTTTGCACCATTAAAATACTTATAGGCAACTAAGTTATATCTTCTTCTCCATAAAACATTAATGCTCAGTAGTACACATATGGTTCTTTAATGTATTTGGATTGTACTAAAATGCATTCTTTTTCAATTGCCATATACAGTATCCCAAATCATTATGGCCGTTATAAAATACAACAAAAAAAACAACACATTTTTCTTTTTTTTTTTTTTCAGGCCCGTGGCACCTGCAGACAGTTCAAAATGAAAAAAAGGGGCAGTGACGTACTTATTTTAAAATGTAGGCATAGTAATAGCAATGTCCAGTTATACACCATTATAAAGCATTATCCCTAACATTTTTTAGGTTTCCCTTTGTACCATCTAAGGAGTTCTGTCTCCTACAGTTAAAAGACAAGTAGATTAGGTTAATTGGTGTTCCTAAATTGCCCGTGTATGTGTGCCCTGTGATGGATGTTTACTTAAACACAAGTTTAATATGTGCAACCGATGTACGTATTTTTAGATCAACCCAACATTATTATTGTATTTCCTAATATCACCAACATTACATGTACAGTACTGTACAGTAGGTTGCATTGCATTTAAAAACAAGAAAGGTCAACACATAATGCGTTAACATAGCCATGGCTGAAAGTGATACAGTGATGTGGAAAACTATTTGCCCCCTTCCTGATTTCTTATTCTTTTGCATGTTTGTCACACAAAATGTTTCTGATCATCAAACACATTTAACTATTAGTCAAAGATAACACAAGTAAACACAAAATGCATGGTAAAATAAAATGGTTTTTATTATTTACGGAGAAAAAAAATCCAAACCTACATGGCCCCGTGTGAAAAAGTAATTGCCCCCTGAACCTAATAACTGGTTGGGCCACCCTTAGCAGCAATAACTGCAATCAAGCGTTTGCGATAACTTGCAACGAGTCTTTTACAGCGCTCTGGAGGAATTTTGGCCCACTCATCTTTT
This sequence comes from Clarias gariepinus, assembly GCF_024256425.1. Taxonomy (NCBI): domain Eukaryota; kingdom Metazoa; phylum Chordata; class Actinopteri; order Siluriformes; family Clariidae; genus Clarias; species Clarias gariepinus. The sequence continues at coordinate 29,398,536 of NC_071100.1, read as the reverse complement.
CAGAATTGTTGTAATTCAGCTTTATTTGAGGGTTTTCTAGCATGAACCGCCTTTTTAAGGTCATGCCACAACATCTCAATAGGATTCAGGTCAGGACTTTGACTAGGCCACTCCAAAGTCTTCATTTTGTTTTTCTTCAGCCATTCAGAGGTGGATTTGCTAGTGTGTTTTAGGTCATTGTCGTGCTGAAGCACCCAAGATCGCTTCAGCTTGAGTTGACGAACAGATGGCCGAACATTCTCCTTCAGGATTTTTTGGTAGACAGTAGAATTCATGGTTCCATCTATCACAGCAAGCCTTCCAGGTCCTGAAGCAGCAAAACAACCCCAGACCATCACACTACCACCACCATATTTTACTGTTGGTATGATGTCCTTTTTCTGAAATGCTGTGTTACTTTTATGCCAGATGTAACGGGACAGGCACCTTCCAAAAAGTTCAACTTTTGTCTCGTCGGTCCACAAGGTATTTTCCCAAAAGTCTTTTTCTTTTAGCAAAATTGAGACGAGCCTTAATGTTCTTCTTGCTTAAAAGTGGTTTGCGCCTTGGAAATCTGCCATGCAGGCCGTTTTTGCCCAGTCTCTTTTTTATGGTGGAGTCGTGAACACTGACCTTAATTGAGGCAAGTGAGGCCTGCAGTTCTTTAGATGTTGTCCTGGGGTCTTTTGTGGCCTCTCGGATGAGTTGTCTCTGCGCTCTTGGGTTAATTTTGGTCGACCGGCCACTCCTGGGAAGGTTCACCACTGTTCCATGTTTTTGCCATTTGTGGATGACGGCTCTTACTGTGGTTCGCTGGAGTCCCAAAGCTTTAGAAATGGCTTTATAACCTTTACCAGACTGATAGATATCAATTACTTTTGTTCTCATTTGTTCCTGAATTTCTTTGGATCTTGGCATGATGTCTAGCTTTTGAGGTGCTTTTGGTCTACTTCTTTGTGTCAGGTAGCTCCTATTTAAGTGATTTCTTGATTGAAACAGGTGTGGCAGTAATCAGGCCTGGGGGTGACTACAGAAATTGAACTCAGGTGTGATAAACCATAGTTAAGTTATTTTTTAACAAGGGGGGCAATCACTTTTTCACACAGGGCCATGTAGGTTTGGATTTTTTTTCTCCCTAAATAATAAAAAACATTATTTAAAAACTGCATTTTGTGTTCAATTATGTTATCTTTGACTAATAGTTAAATGTGTTTGATGATCAGAAACATTTTGTGTAACAAACATGCAAAAGAATAAGAAATCAGGAAAGGGGGGAAAAAGTTTTTCACACCACTGTACATTTGCAGGACACCATCACTCAGTTTTCTTCACGTCAGTTTGCTCTTATTTATTCTACTAGTGATTATTTTTAATCTTGCCCTGAAAAACAAGGGGACATTAATTGTCTCTAGTTGCCACATATTGTAGGGTATAAAGTGTTTATTTGTTATAGGTGTTCATGTTTGGACTGAGTTAGGCTATAATTACTGTATCTTTTACTGCCCTGTGTCTTTAACCAAGAGTATCTCAATTCTGGTATGGTTACACCTAATTAATTTTTCCATTTTTCTTGTCAAACTTAATCATATGAAATGGGGATCTAGATCTACATCTGACTTTTTGGAAAGCTGTTTTGTATCAGTGTCTACTCAAAATTGCTACATAATAATAATAATAATAATAAATTAAATGGACAGTACTGTTTTCTGCATACTTAGTCAAGAGTCTTGGAAGCAGGCTGTCTACACACACCTTCAAGAAAACAGAGAAACCCCTTCCTTCTACAAAAATGTAAAGGATGTAAAATTGATCATTTGTAATCATCACGTCTATGTTGACCTTCACGTGCATGTTAAAAATTAATGAGTGTGCAGATGTCTGAAAGAGTGTAATACCTGTTTTAAACAGTGGCAACATTAGAAAAGAATAGAAACCTATGCAAGATAATTACCAATCAGTTTTTATAGCTGCAGGTAATACTGCTTGCGGGTAGCCACAGATCTGCCTTCGTCATGATGCCTTCAATTACTTTCTTGTGTTCCTGAACTCTGCATTTTTACTCCGTCAGATGATGGCCTGATTTTCTTTCAACCCCTGATCCCAGGAATTCGAATAGCTGTACTGATGAAAGATCTCTTTATTTCAAAGGTAATTAAAATGCTTTAAACACTGTTGCAGAAGACAAACGAAAAGCAACAGAAGAGAGTGCAGTGTACAGTACAGCAATAAAAGGCCGCAAGCTTTCCAACAGGCTTCAGTAATACTGTAGGTGTGTGCTTTCACTAATTGACCTGAGAATAAAACATACCAATATGTTAGTCAATACTGATCACTTTTTATGGCTGTAAGGGCCATATTTCATTCTTGTGATTTGTTGTTATGTTTATCTTATTTCAGTTTATTAGTTTAGCATTAAGCATTAAGTATCATACATATAATTTGTATTGTGACATCATTTCATGGGTTGTTCTGTGACATCATCCCACAGTTATGCAGTTCCATGTCTATCACGCACGTTAGTTGTAGTTGTTGTTAAGACACGGAAGGATACAGAAAGGTGTGGAGCACACAAGCTTTTGACCGTGAGACAGTAAGCTAAAAGGAATACAGTAAAATAAGTTGTTGTAACTGTAATCTATCGAAGCTACAGAACACAGCAAGCGACTTGTCGTGACTACAGTGGATTTATGCAAGAAACTGTAACAACCGTTGTTTTTGATGTTGAAAATAAACAAGAGACAAAGAAATCAACGAAACGTCTGATGTCGTCAGTGACACTGTGTAACTAAAGACACGCGTCAGAACTTGTGAATAACATGCACCTACAGTAAAGTCAAAAGCTTGGCTCCGCCGCAGAAATGAAGATAAGTGATTTAAGATTGTGAAGAGCGCGCGTGCGACTTCAAAAACGCGCATCAACCGAAACCGAAAGCGAGAAGAGGACTTGCCTGCCTTAAACTTCACCATGTCACACGGCGAGGACAACGCCGCTATCACCGAATCTGAGCAGGTGATGGTGCTCGACGAACTGAAGAGCGCCAGAGAAGGCAAGTGGAGTCAGTTGACTGTATTATACAATGAACTAGAGGCGCTTATGGACAATGCTTGTAATTTGCATGACGTTAAAGCCAAGCGCCGCCAATACAAAGCGCTGCTAAATGACTTTATTGAAAGTAATGTAACAGTGCGATCGTGCGCAAAGGACGAAGAGCGTGAAACCGATCAGCACCACTGGTTTCACCCTAGATTAATGCGCTGCTCAGAATTTATGGTAAGAGTGGAGTCGTGGATCGCGGACACTAGCAATCGCTTTAAGTTGCCTCAAACAGGTGACGATGGAATTTCGCCAAACGACAGTGTGTCAATGGTGGAGCGCAAGACGCCCGCCCCCCAAAGGCATGGAAGCGTAACGTCAGCGGCATCCAAGAGGTCCTTAACGTCAGCAGCATCCGAGGCTCGACTAAAAAAGGCAGAAGCCAACAGAGCAGCTTTGCTGGCTAAAGCAGCAACTTTGAGAGATCGGCAGGCGCTGGAGCTGGAGGAAGCACGATTAAAGGCTGAGGAAGAGCAATTGAAAGCACGATTAAAGGTTAAGAAAGAGCAATTGTAAGCACAACTAAAGGCTAAACAAGCACAATTAAAGGCACAAAAGGAAAGGCTGGAAATGGAAACGGCGCTTGCAATGGCCAATGCTGAACTAAATTCTTACCAGAACCGCAAAAAACAACATCCTGCCAGACGGAGCGTGGCAGTTCGGCAACGGAATACCTCGAGCTGCCATCACGCCTCCGAGCAACCCACTTAAGCATGCCAGTGAGTGCCAAACCCATAATGTCAAGCACCCTAATGGAACGGCCCACCCAAGGTAACGAAAACTCATTTTACACCACTGACATAGTGGAGCCTCAGGGTAGGATGCCACTTCAGGCAGATCTTACAGAAATGTTTGCGAAGAGTCAGAGGCAACATTCCTTACCTCCGCGCAACGTTCCTCCATTCTATGGGGACCCTCTTGAGTTCACGTCCTTCGTAAGAGCTTTTAAACATGCCATCGAAACCAAAACTGATAGCAATCATGAAAGGCTGTTCTTTCTCGAGCAGTATACTGAAGGACAGCCTAAGGATCTAGTGAGAAGCTGCCAGCTCATGCCAGAACATCATGGTTACGCAGAGGCTATGAAACTGTTACATGACAATTTCGGAAATAGACAAATAATCGCTACAACGCTGATGCAAAAGGCACTCAACTGGCCGGAAATAAAGTCAGAGGACGGAAAGTCGCTAAAAACTTTCTCCCTGTTCCTAGTAAAATGTTACAATACCATGTCAAGCATCGATTACATGGATGAGCTAGACAATGCTACCAACTTGAGAGGTGTTGCCTCAAAACTGCCCTACAAATTGCGTGAAAAATGGAGAAGCCACGTATACGAGTACGAAGAGCGCAATGAAGAAAGAGCTAAGTTCGTGCAGCTGATGAAATTCGTAGAACGAGAAGCAAAGGTAATGTCTAACCCACTTTTTGGAGACCCGAACGTTTCGACTAGTGGTACAAAGACTAGTGGTAAAAAACACAGCAACAAATCCCCTTCAGGATTCAAGCAAAAAATGGAAGAAAAGAGAGGTAGCAGCTTTGCGACCGGCGTAAAACAGGTTGGTAAAAATCATAAAGACTCAATCACAGTAAAGAGTAGTGGTGCATTAGTTATTAGTGCCTTCACTAAACCTTGTGCATCCTGTGAGCAAGATCATACCCTAGACGAATGCCACAAGTTTAACAATGAGACATATAAGGTCAAATTGGACTTTCTAAAAAAGAATGGATTCTGCTTTGGCTGTTTAGTAAAAGGACATTTAAGCAAAGACTGCACGAAGAAAATTACGTGTCAGTTGTGTTCAAAGAAACATCCTCGCATGCTGCACATTGCAGCAAAAGACACAGCTCAAGCGATCGTAAAGGCTGACGAAACCGAACCAGTTCAAACATTGCCTGTTACAGCGAGTCACGAAACGAGTGCGTGTGTTGGGGCTGGAGATGACTGTATTCTCTCCATAGTACCTGTTAAAATAAAGTCCAAGAAAGGCAACAAGACAGTAAAAGTATACGCCTTTATGGACCCAGGTAGCTCTGCTACCTTTTGTACAGAGTCATTAGCAAGGCGATTAAACATACAAGGTAAAAAAATTGACATCATGTTAAGCACCATGAACGCGAGGAAACAAGTAGAAAGTTACGTGCTTACTGACCTAGAGGTTAGCAGTCTGGAAAAAAACACCTTTATTGAACTCCCCAAAGTGTTCACACAAAAGAGTATCCCAGTCTCAGTGGAAAATATTCCACAACAGCACGACATTGATAAGTGGCCATACCTCAGCGAAGTAAAACTGCCTTACATTAATGCTGGAGTTGAAATTCTCATAGGTAACAAAGAGCACAGGCTCCTAGAACCATGTCGAGTAATTAACAGCAGGCACAATGGGCCATATGCAGTAAAGACTGCTCTCGGATGGACCATAAATGGACCTCTTCGAGAGTCGGTCGAGGAAGGCACATGTGACAATGAGCAAGTGAGCGTTGCAGTCAACAGAGTCTCCATCGAAAGTGTGGAACAAATGCTGATACAACAGTACAACCATGATTTTCCTGAACGGAACTGTGATGACAAAGCTGAGTTGTCACAAGAGGTCTATCAGTTTTTAGACTCTGTAACTAACTCCCTGCAATTTACCGATAATCACTTCTACATCGGTCTCCCATTTAAGAAAGCAGCTATTCAAATGCCCAATAACCGAAGCGCAGCCATGCAGCGCGCACTGAACCTCAAACGGAAGTTTAAGCATAACCGCTCCTTTCACAAAGAGTATCTAAACTTCATGAACGACATGTTTGAAAAGGGTCACGCAGTCAAGGTCCCCACACCCCACCTAAGTCGACAAGACGGGCAAGTGTGGTACATACCTCACCATGGTGTGTACCATCCTCAAAAGAAAAAGCTAAGGGTAGTCTTTGACTGTGCTGCCAGCTATCAGGGAATATCATTAAATAGCGAGCTTCTGCAGGGACCCGACCTGACAAACTTACTCATTGGAGTGCTCGCACGCTTTAGACAAGAAGAAGTTGCCATGATGGCAGATGTGGAAGCCATGTACTATCAGGTCAGAGTTCCGGAAAAGGACACAGACTTGTTGCGTTTCCTGTGGTGGCCGAATGGAGACATGAGCCAGGACTTGGTTGAGTATAAAAAGGTTGTTCATTTGTTTGGTGCAAAATCATCTCCAAGTGTAGCTAACTTCGCCCTTAGGAAAACAGCAGAAGAAAACCGCAGCAATGCATCTGCCGAGGCAGTCAACACAGTACTTAAAAACTTTTATGTAGACGACTGCTTGAAGTCTGTCTCTAGTCATAGTCAAGCAGTTGCGCTATATAGTAGTCTCACCAAACTGTGCGCAAGTGGAGGGTTTCACCTCACCAAGTGGGCAAGTAATAGTCGTACATTGCTAGCTTCCATCCCTGAGGGTGAGAGAATTAAAGACATGAGGTACTTAGATTTGAGTAAAGACGCACTCCCTGTTGAGAAAGCTCTAGGGGTGCTGTGGTGTATTAATTCAGACACGCTCAAGTTCAAGATTAGTTTAAAAGAGCGGCCTGTGACTAGAGGAGGAATCTTGTCAGTCACTAGTTCAATTTATGACCCCTTAGGCTTCCTTGCACCAGTCATACTGCCAGCTAAGATCTTAATGCAGGAGTTATGTAAAGAGAGACTTGCTTGGGACGATGACATTCCCAAACAATTTATAAAAAGATGGAGGGCCTGGCTACACGAGTTGCATCAATTGTCTGAGTTTAGTGTAGCAAGATGCGTAAAACCAGTTGACTTTGGAGTTACAACTACAGCACAACTTCACCACTTCTCCGATGCAAGTGAAATGGGATATGGAGTTGTCTCATATATTAGGTTAGTAAATGCTGATGGACTTACACACTGTGCATTCATGATGGGGAATTCTCGCGTAGCGCCCTTGAAACAAACTACGAATTCCCGAATGGAATTGACAGCGGCAGTGGTCACCGTAAACAACGACAAAATGTTGAAAGGTCAACTGGAAATAGAACTGCTGGACTCTGTGTTTTGGACCGACAGCACAACTGTCTTGAGATACATCGTTAATGAAAAACTTCACTTTAAAACCTTTGTCGCTAACAGAATCTCCATCATACGAGAGTCAACCAAGCCACAGCAGTGGAGGTACGTCAACACTTTAAAAAACCCAGCTGACGCTGCTTCCAGAGGAGTTTCCTGTGAAAAATTCATGAAAAACAACAATTGGATCCATGGTCCGCCCTTTCTTAAAACACCAGAGAGTAAATGGCCTAAAAACATTCACGATCTGTCGACGAAAGAGGATGACATTGAGATTAAACACTCAGCCTCAGTGAATCTCGTAAAAACTACAGAGAGCACAGATGCCGTGAGTAAACTGATTAACTATCACTCCGACTGGTATAAGTTAAAAAGATCCGTTGCCTGGATTCTTTGCGTTAAAGACATGCTTAAACAGAAAACAAAAAGGATTAAGGGACTAAGGGACAGGCAAACAACTCAATAATAGAAAACCATAAGTCTCTAACAATTAAGGACTTAACAAGGGCAGAAAACGAAGTCATTAAGTTCGTTCAAAACCAAAAATTCAAAGACGAAATTTCCATGTTACAAAAGGGTAATGCTTACGTAAAAAGAAACAGTTGTCTCTCCAAACTAGATCCAGTACTGCAGGATGGAGTGCTAAGAGTTGGAGGACGTCTTGGTAGGTCTGCAATGCCTGAGCATGCAAAACACCCTGTCATTATACCCAAAGACTCACACATTACAACTCTAATCTTAAGAAACACTCACGAACAGGTCGGACATTGTGGAAGGAATTATATGCTTTCAAAATTGCGGCAGAAATACTGGATTCCGACAGCAAATTCCCTTGTGAGAAAGTTTCTGTCCAGTTGTGTGACATGCAGAAAGATCAGAGCGAAGAATAGTGAACAAAAAATGTCAGAACTGCCACGCGATAGAATAACACCAGATCACCCACCGTTCACTAACGTAGGGGTAGACTATTTTGGACCCTTCGAGGTCAAACGGGGTAGAAGTAATGTTAAAAGATATGGCGTATTGTTTACTTGTCTGACAACAAGAGCCGTGCACATTGAAGTCGCGCAGTCATTAGATACAGACTCCTGCTTAAATGCTATTCGACGCTTCATGTGCAGAAGAGGCCAGGTGTCAGTTATGAGAAGTGATAATGGAACAAACTTCATAGGCGCTGAGACTGAATTGCGTAAAGCTATCCAACAGTGGAATCAGTCAAAAATTGAAGGCGTCCTCATGCAAAAGGGGATACAATGGATATTTAATCCTCCTGCTGGGTCTCACTTCGGTGGAATATGGGAAAGGCAGATAAGGTCAGTTAAAAAAATCTTTAGGTCTGTACTAAAAGAACAAACACTAAACGATGAGAGCTTGCACACATTCCTGTGTGAGGTGGAAGCTATAATAAATGACCGTCCCCTTACCACCGCTACGGACGATCCCACAGACCTGGAGCCCCTGACACCTAACCACCTGCTGCTGATGAAAAAACAGCCAAACTTGCCTCCTGGTCTTTTCAAAAAGGAGGACATTTACGCACGTCGCAAGTGGAAGCAAATTCAGTACCTTGTCGACCTATTCTGGAAGCGATGGGTGCGTGAATACTTGCCCTTGCTTCAGGAGCGCCAAAAATGGTCTCAGGTGAGAAAAAACCTCTCGATTGGAGACGTAGTTCTAATAATTGATGAGTCTTCTCCAAGAAATTCATGGGTCGTCGGACGGATCACGAAAGTGTTCCCTGATAAAAAAAGGACTTGTGAGACGTGTACTGGTCAAAACTAAAACCAGTACCCTGGAAAGACCCATCGATAAGCTGTGCCTGATATGTGAAATGGACTGTTAATTACCTTATAAAGTAGTCATGTTCCTTTCATTTGGTACGCAGCGATATGAATACCTTAAGTTAAACCGTTAACAAATGTCTAAAGTGTTAAGAAAGTTAATTCTAAAGTGTTAAGAAAGTTAATTCAAATTTTAATCCAATAGTAAATGTTGTGGCCCAATTGTAAAAAAAAAGAAAAAACAACAAAACAAAAAATGTGTGTAATTGTCAGTCTTCCTGCCTGTCAATTAGGGGCTGGAAATGTAAGGGCCATATTTCATTCTTGTGATTTGTTGTTATGTTTATCTTATTTCAGTTTATTAGTTAAGCATTAAGCATCAAGTATCATACATATAATTTGTATTGTGACATCATTTTATGGGTTGTTCTGTGACATCATCCCACAGTTATGCAGTTCCATGTCTATCACGCACGTTAGTTGTAGTTGTTGTTAAGACACGGAAGGATACAGAAAGGTGTGGAGCACACAAGCTTTTGACCGTGAGACAGTAAGCTAAAAGGAATACAGTAAAATAAGTTGTTGTACCTGTAATCTATCGAAGCTACAGAACACAGCAAGCGACTTGTCGTGACTACAGTGGATTTATGCAAGAAACTGTAACAACCGTTGTTTTTGATGTTGAAAATAAACAAGAGACAAAGAAATCAACAAAACGTCTGATGTCGTCAGTGACACTGTGTAACTAAAGACACGCGTCAGAACTTGTGAATAACATGCACCTACAATGGCTATAAATGTGGTTACATATAAAATGTAATAGCTTTAAAATAATACATTCTTACATTATCTAAAATATTAGGTATTAAAATTGTAATGTTTAAATTACTTGTCACATATGTTTAGTTTTCAAATTAAAATCAGTTTAGAGTAAAAAATCTTTAACTAAATTAGAACAATGCAATTTGCTTGACAAGTCATATGACACAAACCAATTTTATATGAAGCAGAATGTGTATTTCCCCAGAGAGCTGCAGCTTGTCATTGGAAGCTTTTAAATTAACCAGTTAATTTTAAACACTGTAAAACAGAAGAAACTCTATTAATTAATGCCAGAAATGCATTAATTTAAACACAGTTCTGCACAAGATGATATCAGCCTTTAAGAGGTTGCAGAAGTAGCATACTGCTAGATAGATTTCTACCAGGCAGTATTCACAAAATATTATAATGAAATTAATCAGCACTTAGATTATTTCCTTTAGTAGTTATGGAATGTGTGTAGTTTAGGTTGGTTAAAATCATATGTAAAACAAGATATTGCAAAAAAAATAATAGCTTAGTGTTTCCTCAGTCATGCTAATTATAAATTTATAGTTATTTATTATTTTTTTCATTTTGTTTTCTTTTTCTTTTTGTGAAGCTGCTTTAAGGCAATGATCATTGTTAAAAGTGCTATACAAATACATTTTAATTGAATTGAATTATAAAATAACTTTGTGATCTCGTGCATTTTTTTTTTCATTTTTATAAGAGATCCTTCTCTCTACACCAGATTTTATTATTTTTTGGTACAGTCTTTTTCCCCCTCCCTCTTTTACTTACCCTCAGATGGATTACATTGGATTATATGCTAAATGGAAAGCAAAGGCCAACATTACCCTTATCTCATTCTGCTGTGTCTCTGCTGTTCTGTTCCTCCAAGGCCATATTTATAACCCAACACATTTCACTTATCTCTTTTCTTAAATTATTTATCCCTACAAACCACATTAATGGAGGTATACATCTCTGCTGAATGGGACTAGGGAGGAAAGTGCTTAGTTATGTTGATTACATAGCAAGCAGGAGTCTTAAATGAAGATGAACATTTTGAAGAGGTTGATGAGATGCAAGGGATGAGAGTCTCTCTTGGTTTCACACACTGCCTGTATCCTAAGGGCAGCCTGGAGAACAAGTGTTGCTGGTGAGACTGTTGCTGTTTGCAAGTGCCAGGACAGACAGTGCTGGGAACAGGGAGAGGAAAAGTGAAAAAAAAAATGTCACTGATGTCAGCATGACAGTGTAGAGTAAAAGGAAATTTTAGATTATAGAATGATCATTGCTGTAGCAGATGCCATCTGTAAAGCTCGTCTCTCCATGTGCTTGAGAAAAAGCTAAATGTTAATGATTTTGATGTATATCTGCACATAAGCAGGTTTAATTAATATTAGTCTCTTATCATAGAAACAAATTAGCATTGCATATAATGATAAGCCATAACATTACAATCACTGACAGGATAACATGGCACTTGTTGTCGGTGGAATAATAAGGCATAAACACAAATTTTTACATGGTCCAGTGATGGTTAAATGCCTGGGTCAAGGTATCTCTCTCTCAAAAAATGTTCCCCTTTCAAAAGCTACACTCGATGCTGTGTAAAAAAAACGCTATTGGAACGTCTCTTCGTTTCCCGGTTGTGAAGCATGTGTGTCAAACACGCCAAAAACTTTGGCTTATATAACCTCGGTCAGGTGACATCATCCTGCAGGTTATAAATAGGATAGAACCGGAAACGTCCTCAAGTCTTTTTGTCTTCAAAAATTCGCACTGTGTGTGTGCATGTGGAAAAGCATTTTCTTTTTCAGCAAAATAAAAAGTTATTACTCACCATAGACATGGCAGAGTTTAATAGGAGATGTGTGCATCTGTGTGAGAGAAATCTCGCGGAGGACAATCTCCATACTTATTGTTTTAAGTGTTTGGGGGAAGAGCACGCTGTCCTCTGGCTTGAGGGAGGATGTGAGCATTGCAATATCCTCCCTAATAAAGTCCTCCGCGCTCAGCTCGCTTTCTTTAAAATGAAACTGCGAGCTGCTGCGCATTCCTGGAGGTCGCGCCAGATCTGGCGGAAGCGCAGGAGATGAAATCCTTCTTTTCTCTCGCTCTCTCGCCAGATCATGAGCCATTACCGCCCACTTCCCAATCGTGCTCCAGCGCTTCTTGTAAAGTGGCAGAAGAAATTTCCTCTCTCACTTCCATGGACATGGAAACTATCGCTTCTGAGCGCTCCACTAACAATGAGCGGGCGTATCAGGAGCAATACCACTCAGCCACAAGCAGGGAGGAAGGCACCAGCAGGATCATGGCATCGGCCAAGGACTGGAAACTTGCTGTGGATTTAAAGAAGCAGCTAAAATTCTCCCAGCACATCGTCAGAACAACTATGAGGCCAGATATTAATCTAGTCTCAGAGAGTACCAAGAATATAATTATCATGGAGCTGACCGTGCCATGGGAGGACCGCTTGGGAGAAGCCCATGAAAGAAAGATGACCAAATATAAACAGCTGGTCACAGACGGCCGAGCACAGGGCTGGAAGGTGAGATGCATGCCTATTGGATTGACTGCAGAGGTTTTGCGGGGCGTTCTCTCTACAAAGCCTTAACCGTGTTGGGCATTGCAGGAATAACAAGGAGCAGGGCCATCAAGAACACCACCGATGTAGCCGAGAAAGCCTCGAGATGGCTCTGGATCCATAGAGGAGCACCATGGAGGCAAGCGAGTGCTACTTGAACACAAGTCGCGGTCTGATCAGCCGTGGCTGGGTTGCCCTGGGCGAGGGTCTCTGATGTTGAAAGACCCGAAATGCCCGAGGACCCCTGGTTACATCACTGCCCAGATAGCTAGGTGACATTGATTCAATGTTAAAATTTTATCATGATCATCATTTTGGTTGAGGTTGATTATTCAATGCTAAATAATGCTAAATCAATGTTGATAATTTGACTTTTGGTTTTGGAACCCATCCTCATTCAACAATGTAAGGCAAATTAAATTAACCAAGTGCATTTTTATATAATGTGTATGCATGTGTGTATGTGTTTGAAACAGGTTCAAAAATTTACTCCAAGAAATTTGCCATGCTTCAAAAAAAAAAAAATATATATATATATTATCGTTATTGGGGGAAAAATATTTGACGTTAAGTTTTGTGTATTTATCTTGCTGTCTAGTTTATTCAGTTGAGAGCTTAATTCCTGTTTGCCTTTCAAAAGTACTCAATTTTTGGCTCGCATTTACCATCGGAGGGTTTCGGAGGGTGTCTTTACACTGTTGCCACATCAGTATAATACACTCTACAGGCATGTAAATTCAATATGTTGTAGTCTGGAAGTTCCTACAACTCACGGTGAAAGAATTCGAATCGGACCTATGGCATTCTGTTGGGAAGCATTTGTTTAAGAGCTTAGTTCCTGTTTGCCATTGTCTGTGTCTGACCCAGAGCAGTGTGCCCCATCCCCCTCCGCCACTGACAGGAGTTACTATAGTAACAAGTCTTCACAGCTGTTTCTCTCTTTCTCACTTAGAGTTTAAAACTCAGCACTTTACTGTCTTTTGCGTTTATCATGATGCTAAAAAGCCACGCCCCTAGCAACCATTTAGAGCACCCTTCACAATTATCGACAAAAGAGAAAGGCTGAACCTAGAGCAAGAGCTCCCAATTTCATTGTGCTATTATACTATATATAAAAGTGCAATGACTATAAAGTTTTATCTTTTCTTATCTTACTTATCAGGTGTTTTCAACAACTGGCACTACACTCACAGTTTATGCGCCCAAGCGGAGGTCTGCATCCTCAGCACCATGCACAACATAGTTGAGATTGGAGATAACAGAAAAAGGAAGCCAAACACAGTCACTGACTACAACACCATGAAGCGTGGCGTGGACATTATGGACCAGAAGGTTCGACAGTACACCGTACGGGCAGGAACACGGCGATGGCCAGTCGCTGTGTTTTACAACTTGATTGACATGGCAGCAATGAATGCTCATGTGCTGTATCAGGCATGCACTGGAGTGAAGGAGAGAAGGGTGGATTTTCTGGCACAGCTTGCAACTGAGCTTGCTAAGCAGTTTATGCAAGCAAGGATGGTGGACAAGGAGCAGCTGCTTTGGCAACAACCTGCCACACCACACCCAGGGAAAAGGGCCAGGTGACCTTTCAGTGCAAGAAAAATAATGCAAGCTTACGCTGTGTAGCCTGCTACAAGTACACATGTGGAAAATGCAAAAAGGAAACTGAGTGGCAGTGCCAGATACGTGCCAACAGATCACACCAATGAACTGCTAAAATACTGGTCACTCACACACACACACACACACACACACATACACAAACACCAGTTGTTGCACACTTAACACTAGAAGCGCCGAGCAGCGGTCATTTGACCGCAAGGGGGTAAAAAAAAAAAAATACTTCACACTCGATCAATTTCCAGGACCCTCCTTTCATGACTTTTCCTAGTTCTGTGAGCTTAATCAGCCTGTATGCTTAAATTTTTAAAATCGCACCAGTAAAAGCCAGTATAAAGCTATTTTGCTCTTATTTACGTGAAATCGCTGACAGCTGCGCGGCGGCATGACGTTTCCTGTCTTTTCCAACCTGCGATTCTCATTTCTCTCAGCAGATGGCGCAAGAAATCGCGCATACTATTTATGCGTCATTCAGTGCGTATATGTAACTATCTCTGGTTTCATTCCATATATTCAGTTTTATATATATATATATATATATATATATATATATATATATATATTTATATTTTATATATATAAATATATATATAAAATATATATATATATATATATATATATATATATATATATATATATATATATATGCTTCCGTAAAATATCGACAATTCGCCATTCGTTCTGGCGTTGATAATCAGCGATATTTTATAAGGACATTTATATTTATAAGTAAATTTCACTTTACTTAATTTTATAAGGTTTTGAGAAAATTAATTAGTTTGTTCGTTCTGTTAGAAGCTTCCGTGAAATTATCTCTAAAACAATATTGTTTTACATATTACATATGTAATGGCCCCTCCTGAGCCTCATTATTGAATGTAAATAAATCAGATCTACCACAGCAGATAATAAACTATGCTATGTCATAACCGAAGCAAACACCACGATTATGCCTCGTTTCGTTCAGTGTTGCTAGGCAACGGACCACGCGCCTAATCGGCGGGAACGTGGTTCACTTGGCCGCGGTGTATTATAAACCTGCAAATTGTTTCACTGCTTATGCATAAAAGCGAGGGAAATGTGAAAGTGATGTGTGGACACTGAATGAGAACTAAATCAAAGATTTCGGTAACTACACTGAGTGTAACATCTGCATAGTGACACTAAACAGCTGAACACCTTCACTTTCCCGTTTACCTCTGAGAAAGAAAAAAAGCTGTATGTTGTTTGTTTATATGTAAAATGTTTATAAAAGAACACGAAGTAGGCGCGCGCGCGCGCGCACAGACACACACACACACACACACACACACCTCCCCTGAGCCCTCGGTCAACATCTAATGACCGTCGATATGCAAATGAGTCAAGACGTAACCTAACGTGATGTCGTGTCGGATTTCAGCGGTCACGGAGAGGAAAGACTTTGAAGCAGTTTCAGTGTTTTTTTCAGTTACAACAAGCACAGCGATGAGTCCACGTTGTTTCACTGGTTATGACATAGTGACACTAAACAGCTGAACAACTTCACTTTTCTGTTTACCTCTGAGAAAAAAAAAACTGTATTAAGTTTGTTTATATTCAGAGTAACACCTTCCAACCACCTCTCATAGTCTATTGTTAGTTTTAATGATTTGCCTGAAACTAATTATCACTACATAAGTACCCCAACACCATTGATCATGAGTTTCAGCTGAAACTAATTCTATACATGCAACAGAAAATGTAGATGCAGATTCCAAATCCGACACGACACCACGTTAGGCTACGTCTTGACTCATTTGCATATCGACGGTCATTAGATGTTGACCGAGGGCTCAGGGGAGGTGTGTGTGTGCGCGCGCGCGCCTACTTCGTGTACTTTTATAAACATATAAACAAACAAAATACAGCTTTTTTTTCTCAGAGGTAAACAGAAAAGTGAAGTTGTTCAGCTGTTTAGTGTCACTATGCAGATGTTACACTTAGTGTAGTTACCGAAATCTTTGATTTAGTTCTCATTCAGTCGCCACACATCACTTCCACATTTCCCTCGCTTTTATTACATTAACATAAGCAGTGAAACATACCCCCGCAGGTTTATAATACACCGCGGCCAAGTGAACCGATTAGGTGCGTGGTCCGTTGCGAGACATATTCGTTGTGTTTGCTTTGGTTATGACATAGCATAGTTTATTATCTGCTGTAGTAGATCTGATTTATTCAAATTTAATGTTTTAGCGATAATTTCACTTTTTTGATTAGGGATATAAGGTAAAAACAACCGGGCCAAATGGCCCCTCTCTGAGGGGGATCATTGACACACAATGATCGCTAGATGGTGCTTTCACCCAAAGCAAATAGTTTAGCTCCAAGATCAACTTGCACTTGGACAATGCGCCATTCATTCCCGCGTTGATAATAAGCGGTATCTTTTTTTCATATTCAACTGAGAAAACCTACTACAGAGTCTCTAAGGGGACAAAGGAAGAGGGAAAAAACAAGTCAGAGGGAAAAAACAAGTCATGTTTGGAATTATAACCCAAAGTTTTTGACTTTTTTCTGCCGTTTTTTCTCCTCCTTTGTCCATCTAGGGGCTTTGTACTGTAACAAAAAGGAAAGCTCTACTTAATTTTATATCGTATGGAGAAAATGTTATTAGTTTGTTCATTCTTTTTGAAGCTTCTGAACGTCTCGGAGCAGCGATTTAGTTCTGAACTGCTTGGGCCCCTCTCCCAACTGAGCTAGGGGGATAGGGCCAAATGGCCCCTCTTTGGTAGTTCTAGTGTTAAAATTGTGCTTTTGTACAATTTAATTACAACTTAAATACACTTAGTACAAAATTAGTTGTTGTAAAATGCAAGTACATTTTACTCTGTAAGACTTAAATATAGAAAAACATGAGCAAAAAAAATTGTGACCTCTCATATATTGTTTAAGGAGGCCTCTGATGTAGGAATTAAAGATTTTTTACATTTTAGTAAGTTTTTATGGGGAGTGTTGTAATATTGCAACGTTGGGCCTAGTTGTGAGCAGAATTTCTGTATTTGTTCTCACTTTGTCTGAACAGGTATACAGAACATTTAGGCATTCATTTGCATGGTTGTTCACTTACGTAGCCCACGTTGTTCTCGTATACATAGCAGTATATATCGTAAGTAATAATTATACAACAATCATGAATAAGCATTTATTCATAAAAATATTTGAAAAAAATGATTTGGCCACATTTAGCGTAGTTTGAATGAAGTCTGTGTTCACTTGCAGTGATAGTCCCCAAGACAATTCTTTTCATCTGAGAAGCACAGACGAACATTGCACTTGCTACACAGTGTGTTTGTGCATCCATTATTGCAGTGTCTGCAGCGTCCTCTCTTCGTCTTTACTGTGAAATGTGCAATCATGTCTTAGCATACATTCAGTTTAGCCATGGTCTGAGTTTTCAGAGTTTGTCCTTTCTTTTTCAACTCTGACACAGTTTAGTTGTTTATGAAGTGTAATGAAGTCAACAGAGATTGGAATCTGTTGCGGGACATCACATCAGAAACAGGTGTACCGTGTGTCTGTCTTCCAATACAGGTCCTTTTCAAAAAATTAGCATATTGTGATAAAGTTCATTATTTTCTGTAATGTACTAATAAACATTAGACTTTCATATATTTCAGATCCATTACACACAACTGAAGTAGTTCAAGCCTTTTATTTGTTTTAATATTGATGATTTTGGCATACAGCTCATGAAAACCCCAAATTCCTATCTCAAAAAATTAGCATATTTCATCCGACCAATAAAAGAAAAGTGTTTTTAATACAAAAAAAAAAAAAAAAGTCAACCTTCAAATTATTTTGTTTAGTTATGCACTCAATACTTGGTCGGGTTTTGGCACTGTAAGCAGGTGCCAGGTCGTGCTGAAAAATGAAATCTTCATCTCCATAAAGCTTATCAGCAGATGGAAGCATGAAGTGCTCCAAAATCTCCTGATAGCTAGCTGCATTGACACTGCCCTTGATAAAACACAGTGGACCAACACCAGCAGCTGACATGGCACCCCAGACCATCACTGACTGTGGGTACTTGACACTGGACTTTAGGCATTTTGGCATTTCCCCTTTCCCCAGTCTTCCTCTAGACTCTGGCACCTTGATTTCCGAATGACATGCAAAATTTGCTTTCATCCGAAAAAAGTACTTTGCCAGTGCTGCTTCTCTGTAGCCCAGGTCAGGCGCTTCTGCCGCTGTTTCTGGTTCAAAAGTGGCTTGGCCTGGGGAATGCGGCACCTGTAGCCCATTTCCTGCACACGCCTGTACATGGTGGCTCTGGATGTTTCTACTCCAGACTCAGTCCACTGCTTCTGCAGGTCCCCCAAGGTCTGGAATCAGTCCTTCTCCACAATCTTCCTCAGGGTCCAGTCACCTCTTCTCGTTGTGCAGCGTTTTCTGCCACACTTTTTCCTTTCCACAGACTTCCCACTGAGATGCCTTGATACAGCACTCTGGAAACAGCCTATTCGTTCAGAAATTTCTTTCTGTGTCTTACCCTCTTGCTTGAGGGTGTCAATGATGGCCTTCTGGACAGCAGTCAGGTCGGCAGTCTTACCCATGATTGTGGTTTTGAGTAATGAACTAGGCTGCGAGTTTTAAAAGCCTCAGGAATCTTTTGCAGGTGTTTAGAGTTAATTAGTTGATTCAGATGTGTTCCGAACTAACCTGAATGATCAGAAGACTTAGCACTTAGCGGTTAGCCCTTTGTATCGTGGATGGTAAACCCAACTGCGGAAGCACGCGAGTAGGGAGGATAACCACGCGATTTAGTCTAAGGACTCTCACGAAAGGGGAGCAAGGAAAAAACACAAATTTAACCTGCGTCCTATAAACACACACTCGAATCAGAAAGTAGACCCAAGAAAAGTGAGTACTCACAAAACGGCAGACAGGCGATCTGAACCAACATCGGGCGAACTCAATGACTGAGTGATGTGAAGCGGCATCTCCTTTTATGCTTCCTGTTTTGCGACCGTTCTACTTCTGGGTCCTAGTGCCGGTCGCAAAACGGGTGTGTGTGACATTACCCCGCTGACTCCCGACCGTCCTGGGGTGGAGGATACCTGACGACGGTAGTCCCTGATAAGTTTTGGGTCGAGAATAAACCGGGCCAAAATCCAAGATCGCTCCTCGGGACCGTAGCCTTCCCAGTCGACCAGGTATTGGGTGCCTTGGCCCCTACCGCGCCAATCGAGGATCCGACGTACGGTGTAAGCAGGACCACCGTCAATGATTCGGGGAGGAGGAGCAAGGGGGGAGGGTGGAACCATAGGAGAAGTGGTGAAGGGTTTCAGCTGAGACGTGTGGAAAACCGGATGGATTCGGAGCGCCGCAGCCAGCTGGAGCCGGTAGGTGACAGGGTTGATGCGGAGTGTGATGCGGTATGGACCGATGAATCTGGGTGACAATTTTTTTGATTCTGTGTGGAGATGCAAACTTTTTGTTGACAGCCATACCTTGTCAACTACATTATACATTCGTCCCGGTGGGTGTCGGCGGCGATGTTGGGTAGTGTAGCGGTGGTTGGCCCTTCGGATGGCTTGATTGGCTTGTCTCCACAGCCGCCCGACACCTGCGAACCAACTGTTGGGCCGACGGTACGTCAACCTCCGGTTCTTGATGTTCAAACATCGAAGGCTGGAAACCGTGGCATACCTCGAATGGACTGAGATTTGTGGCCGAAGATACATGAAGGTTGTGAAATAGCTCAGCCCATAAGAGATAGCGGGCCCAGGAGCGCTGGCGAATCGGCAACAAAACATCTTAGATAACGCTCCAGTTGTTGGTTGGTCCGCTCCGTCTGACCGTTGGCAGGGTGGTACCCTGATGACAGACTGCAGGTGGAATTGATCAGACGGCAGAAGGCCTTCCAGAACCGGGAAGTGAACTGGGGCCCCCTGTTCGAGACAATGTCTTTTGGGAACCCATGCAAGTGGACTACGTGGTCTAGAATCAGCTCAGCTGTCTCTTTAGCTGACGGGAGTCCGGAGAGAGCCACCAGATGCACAGCTTTAGAAAACCGATCCACGATGGTCATAATGGTCGTCTTCCCTTCTGAAGCCGGCAGGCCTGTAATGAAGTTGACGGCAATGCGCGTCCAGGGTCGGCGAGGAACCGGGAGTGGCTGGAGCTCTCCAGGCGTCGGCTGGTTGGTGGTCTTGGCCCTGGCGCACACTTGGCACGCCTGAACGAACTCTTCGATGTCCTGGGTCATGGAGGGCCACCAGAAGGCGCGTTGGATGAAGTGGGTGATGAGTGGCCTCACTCCATGACGTCGCTCCTGACCGCTTGAGGCACGTAGAGTCATCCAGGCGGCACACCTGCCGATTCGGTCTCCGCTGCCTGTGCCTGGCGGACTCTGGTCTCTAGATCCTAGTGGAGAGGTGCGATGATTTTTGAGGGGGGGAGGACAGGCGCGGGTTCCGCCCAGGTGGCTTCCCCCTCATGTTGCCTGGAGAGGGCGTCGGCCTTGGTGTTCTTGGACCCCGGACGATAGGACAGATGAAAGTTATAATGTTAAAAAAAACAGGGCCCACCGCGCCTGCCTCGGGTTGAGCTGCTTGATGTTCTGGATGGTAATCAGATTCTGGTGGTCGGTCCAGACGATGAAAGGCTCGCTGGCGCCCTGGAGCCAGTGTCGCCATTCCTCCAATGCCCACTTTATGGACAACAGCTCGCGGTCCCCTACCCCGTATCGCTGTTGAGTGGGATCAAATTTTTTGGAGCAGAAGCCACAAGGGTGTAGCTTCTGATCTGGACCTCGCTGGGAGAGAACAGCTCCGGCGCCCACATCCGAAGCGTCCACCTCCACAACGAATTGTTTGTTGATGTCTGGATGGAGAAAGATTGGAACGGTGGTGAAACGTTGACATAATTCGTGGAAGGTGGAGATGGCGGTGGAGTTGAGGTGGAAGTGATGAGATGATGGACGTGTCAGGGCAGTTAGGGGTGCTGCAACTGTACTGTAGTCCCTGATGAAGCGTCGATAGAAATTCGCAAACCCGAGGAACCGTTGAAGCTGCTTAAGGGTCTTGGGTAGGGGCCAATGACGCACAGCTTCTAGTTTCTGCAGGTCCATGGCCACACCCTGGGGCGGGATGACAAAGCCCAGGAACGTGGTGGAGCGCTCGTGAAAAGCGCATTTTACCAACTTACAATACAGTTAGCAATCTCTTAAGGACCGCCCTGACGTGTTGTGTATGTTCTTCAACTGTTCGTAAGTATATTAGGATGTCGTCCAGGTAGACAAATGCCCATCGCCCCAACATGTCTCGAAGGACATCGTTTATGAAACTTTGAAAGGCGGCGGGGGCATTGCAGAGTCCGAAGGGGATGACAAGACTTTCATAATGTCCAGTGGGAGTGATGAAGGCCGTCTTCCACTCATCGCCCTCTCTGATATGCACCAAGTTGTAGGCGCTCCGAAGGTCCAACTTCGTGAAAATGGTGGCACCAGAGAGGGCGTCGGTTTTTAATGGTAATGTTGTTTAGCCCCTAATAATCGACACATGGATGAAGTTCACCCCCTTTCTCGGACCCCCTTGAGCACGTCCCAGTCGATGCCGGTAGGCAAAGTTCGCTGCAGGCCGGTCCCCATTGTAGAATCCGGTTCTGAGTCCAGGATATGAGAGGGTCATGTTGTAACAGCCACGGATGTCCAAGGATGATGGGTGGTGATGAAACGGATGTCAGATGAAATTTAATTTGTTCATGATGTTGTTGGACGATCAGGGTAATGGCTTCTGTCTGGGTGGTGATAGGGCTAGATGATAGGGGCCGGCCATCTACGGAAGTGATGCGAAAGGGCTAGGATAACGCCTCAGTCTTTACCCCCAGTTCTTTGACGTAAGAAGAGTCAATGAAGTTACCTGCGGCACCGGAATCGATGAATGCGGTGCTCCTGACCGTTTGTGGCCAAACTGGAGGCTTACTTGGACCGTGAGAACGTTGGTCGTGGTGGCGAAGAGTTGGAGGCGACCCGGTGAGCTCTTCCCCTTGCTCACCGGGTCTGGGCGTTTCCCGGCCGAGAGGGCAGACGGCTCTGTGGTGGGCTGCTGACCCGCAGTAGGCACAGAGTCCCTCCCTGAATCGCCGTCCTGCGTTCTCCTGCCGAAGCTCCGCCACCTCGCGGCGCAAGGCCGCGACATCTTGGACGCTCTGGCAAAGAGTAGCGAGCTCTCCGTTTAGCTGGTTGATTAGCTCGGCGTGCCGATCAACCACATCGCAAAGGTGCGCATAATCCGCTGTGTTTACCGCGAAGGACTCAGTCATTCTGTCACAAACTAACCTGAATGATCAGAAGACTTAGCACTTAGCGGTTAGCCCTTTGTAGCGTAGATGGTAAACACATACAAATAAACACACACTCAAATCAGAAAGTAGACCCAAGAAAAGTGAGTACTCACAAAACGGCAGACAGGTGATCTGAACCAACATCTGACGAACTCAACGACTGAGTGATGTGAAGCGCCATCTTGTCCTCTTTTATGCTTCCTGTTTTGCGACCGTTCTACTTCTGGGTCCTAGTGCCGGTGGCAAAACGGGTGTGTGTGACAATTTATGTTTTTTAAAATACAGTGGTGTGAAAAACTATTTCCCCCCTTTCCTGATTTCTTATTCTTTTGCATGTTTGTCACACAAAATGTTTCTGATCATCAAACACATTTAACTATTAGTCAAAGATAACATAATTGAACACAAAATGCAGCTTTTAAATAATGTTTTTTATTATTTAGGGAGAAAAAAAATCCAAACCTACAAAAAAGTGATTGCCCCCCTTGTTAAAAAATAACTTAACTGTGGTTTATCACACCTGAGTTCAATTTCTGTAGTCACCCCCAGGCCTGATTACTGCCACACCTGTTTCAATCAAGAAATCACTTAAATAGGAGCTACCTGACACAAAGAAGTAGACCAAAAGCACCTCATAAGCTAGACATCATGCCAAGATCCAAAGAAATTCAGGAACAAATGAGAACAAAAGTAATTGATATCTATCAGTCTGGTTAAGGTTATAAAGCCATTTCTAAAGCTTTGGGACTCCAGCGAACCACAGTAAGAGCCGTTATCCACAAATGGCAAAAACATGGAACAGTGGTGAACCTTCCCAGGAGTGGCCGGTCGACCAAAATTAACCCAAGAGCGCAGAGACAACTCATTCGAGAGGCCACAAAAGACCCCAGGACAACATCTAAAGAACTGCAGGCCTCACTTGCCTCAATTAAGGTCAGTGTTCACGACTCCACCATAAAAAAGAGACTGGGCAAAAACGGCCTGCATGGCAGATTTCCAAGGCGCAAACCACTTTTAAGCAAGAAGAACATTAAGGCTCATCTAAATTTTGCTAAAAAACATCTCAATGATTGGCAAGACTTTTGGGAAAATACCTTGTGGACCGACGAGACAAAAGTTGAACTTTTTGCAAGGTGCGTGTCCCGTTACATCTGGCGTAAAAGTAACACAGCATTTCAGAAAAAGGATATCATAACAACAGTAAAATATGGTGGTGGTAGTGTGATGGTCTGGGGTTGTTTTGCTGCTTCAGGACCTGGAAGGCTTGCTGTGATAGATGGAACCATGAATTCTACTGTCTACCAAAAAATCCTGAAGGAGAATGTTCGGCCATCTGTTCGTCACGACAATGACCTAAAACACACTAGCAAATCCACCTCTGAATGGCTGAAGAAAAACAAAATGAAGACTTTGGAGTGGCCTAGTCAAAGTCCTGACCTGAATCCTATTGAGATGTTGTGGCATGACCTTAAAAAGGTGGTTCATGCTAGAAAACCCTCAAATAAAGCTGAATTACAACAATTCTGCAAAGATGAGTGGGCCAAAATTCCTCCAGAGCGCTGTAAAAGACTCGTTGCAAGTTATCGCAAACGCTTGATTGCAGTTATTGCTGCTAAGGGTGGCCCAACCAGTTATTAGGTTCAGGGGGCAATTACTTTTTCACACAGGGCCATGTAGGTTTGGATTTTTTTTCTCCGTAAATAATAAAAACCATTTTATTTTACCATGCATTTTGTGTTTACTTGTGTTATCTTTGACTAATAGTTAAATGTGTTTGATGATCAGAAACATTTTGTGTGACAAACATGCAAAAGAATAAGAAATCAGGAAGGGGGCAAATAGTTTTTCACACCACTGTAACTATATATGTATGTTTTCTAGACATTGTAATAAACACACAAAAAAATATTTAAGGAATTTAAATCTTTTTTTTACCAATTTTCTCCCCAATATTAGTCGTAGCCAATTCCTCCCCGTCGCTAGGAGGCTCCCACATTAAGGCTACTACCACTCATTCAGGAGGGCGAAGACTATCCCGTGTTTTCTCCGAACTGTGTGACGTCAGCCGACTGCATCTTTTCGAACGGCTTGCTCACGCACCATTAGGGGCGGAGTAACACACTCATTCAAATTGTCATGTAATTAAAAACATAGAAGCACAATAGACACGCTGACATACAGTACAAAATATGACTTAGCAACCAATACAATAATATTACTGAATGTGTTCTTTGTTGTTTTGTAGCTCATGTCTTCTTTTGATCATTTACTTAGATCATCTGAACTGCAATCAAATGAAACTGCCCTGTTTGCTTGTAAGTTTGCTTGTAATCCTTCATCTGAATGCAGTGTTTCTTGTTTTAAGTGATTTCAATTGATTACTTTTTAAAAGTATGCATTTATTGTCAGTGTATTTATATAAATGGTTTGTATTGTGTTTTTAGACAACCCAGCAGATATTTAATAAATGTGTAAATCAGTGTGCATGCCTTTTCTATGACATTGTATTTTGCCTACTAGTTTGCCTTTGCTTCTTTTCGGGACAAGTGGCTGATTATTTTCACTATTAAAAACCCATGAGCATGCTGATAACATGATAAAATAAACTAATGTTCTAAAAGTAGAGCCTTTAAGCTTTCTATAAATATATGGTTTGCTTGTATGTGAAGTATTCGTAGTTTCAGTTTCAATTTTTAGTGACGCATTTCAAATATATTTTTACAGAGATTGAGATGGCTGAAAGCGCACCCTGTTTATTTTCTTTATTTTACAAAAGCACATAGTTTTGTGAATACTATGAGTGTACATTAATAATGTAATGTAATGTAATTAACCTTAACGTTCTTTTACACTTATGTTTATGATCAAACATGACAGAGCATTTTAAGTTATTTTAGAAACAATTTATCCATATCAGAATATATCCCATGATCCTATGAACAGTGGTGAATGGCAATGAAATTGGTGAATGCCTTAATTGGACACTGTTCTTTGCAGGACACCATGCAAACATAGATTAAAATAATTGTTCACACCTAGAACAAATTAGAGTATAAATTCAAATTCAAATTTTATTTGTCACATACACAAACATACACAGTACGAAATGTAGTGAAATGCATTATACGACTGCCATTGACCATAAAAGAGAATTAAAGTTTACAAATAAGAAATAAATATTAAAAAGATAAAAAAGAATACGATAGAAATTAAATAAAAATTTAAATTAAACTAGGAAAAAAAATAGAACTAAAAATAAAAATAGAAATGTGCTAGGAAAAATAGAACTAAAAATAAAAATAGAAATATGATGTGCATAAAATAGAAATATACTGTACATAGAAATATGATGTGCATAAAAATAGAAACATGCTGTAACTATGCTATAAATATGCTATAACTATGCTAAATAAATTCTAACTTAATTTTGTGCTTAAAGAACAGGTGCAAAGCTTGCCTTTTGAGTAGATTGATGTTGGAACAAGCCTTGACTAGGTGCAAGAGGCCGAAGTTTCCCCATTTTTAATAAGATTTTGTATTAATATCTTGTGTTAACCAAATGCAAAAACAAGAGTACATATGTACTGTACTGTATATCAATTTGTTTATTGAAATAATTAAATTAATTGATTACAAAGTCAAGTTGATCAGAAGTTGATAAAATCCATTAAAAAAATGTGTTTAATGCTAATAATAAGTTGGTGAAAATATCCTGGAACAAACATGATTTCGGTTGTTTGGTTTTATTATAAGAGCTGGGCTGAAGACACCATCCGACTGATGACACACTCTTTATACCTGCCACAGAATGTGCTTCAGAAATAGAAAAAAAGAAGCCAAATAATACAAATATTTAATTGTAAGAAAGAGAACAGTAATGTTTTATCTTGTTTATACGTTGTCTATACACACTATGCTTGGGTTTAAAAAAGAGAGAAAAAGAGAGCATCTATTAATTTTTATGCACTAATGGCTGGTTCAGCATTATCCTCTCACACCCATCTTTGTAGTTTTAAAACATTGTAATTTTTAAAGTCCATTATACTTTTATCTATAAATATTATTTTAGTGAAGCGAGCTTAAATAAATGGAGCTGTTGTGACTCCTGCAACCTAGTAAAGGTGCTTGATTCCATCTCTAGAAATATTGCCAAAAGATGGGGCCAAGCCTAAAAATTCTGATGTCTCAGAAAATCAGAAGAGCCAGCTTAATGGAACAAAATTAACAGAAACTGGCTGGAATGGCCTGCAACCGCAGAGGGCATGGCTACATAATTCAAATAGGCATAAATAGGCACTTGATTAATGAGTCAAAGTCAGACTGCAGACTGGAGAACTTTGGTGTGGGGAAAATGCTGACGTCAGGGCAGCAGCCTCTCCATTAAGTCTCCCCTTGTCTTTGCCACAGTACCATCTCTCTCTCTCTCTCTCTCCCCTGTTACACTGAAACCCAGGTCCTTTGCCCTTGTTTTTTTTTTTTTTTTTTTTTGCACAGCTGGTTTGATGATATAATCCCAGTTAAGGTTTGTGGTTCTGCCAAAGGAGATTTATAATAATCGTTCCTGTGTGACAAGAGCATCCTGCATGATTATGTTAAGGAACAGCATTAGAGGAGTTTGTAATTGATTATATAATTCTATTTTGTCTATAAGTGCACGCATAATCTCTGGGGATCTTACTCAGTCTCACTGTTATTACATTACTGATCATTACTGTTTCAGTGAGAGAAATGATTGCAATTTTTATCTTGATGAACACAGATGCTGATAGCTGGCCAGGACTATTGATCTTAGAGCAGTTTTCTGTTTGTTTCTAATCTAATGCTCTTGCTTATTTAAACAAATCGATATAAGGAACCAATGCACTTCTAATCATCCTCTTCTATTAAGGTTGTCTGCAAATTGCAATTAGACATGACTTCCATGATTGTCAAGCACTGCTGTATAATTTAAAAGGAGTTATTAATTTTCTCATTTCTTTGTTTGTTTGTTTGTTTGTTTGTTTGTTTGTTGATAGAGATACAGATAAACCACAGGTAGTGCTACGATAGGGCATAATCATTGTCTTTGTTTATTACTGTGATTAAATGATGGAAAATATATCAATGCTTTCATGTGAGTGCTTTCAATTTGATAACGCAATTTCTGAGGTTTATGCAACCAATAAATCTAATAAAAATATTTGACAAACATATATTTATATCCAATTTAAATGGCTTGATGTGTGCCTTCTTTAGGCAGATAGATTTTATATACAAAACATGTAGATGCAGATTCAATCCCTGGGAATTTGACCGACCATTTAATCTGGTTCTACTGCTACCATTGTTAAAGGGGTCATACAGGCCTACATGCACTTTTTTAAGCTGTTTGGACTGAACTGTGTGTTAGGAGAGTGCGTACACAACCACTCTACGATGATAAAGAGCCGCCCAGTGGTTTTCTTTTAATTTATTACAATAACATGCCCCTTCTAAAATCAGGCCAATCGCAAATGCCTGTCGATGTGACGCCACACCACAAGAGGCCGCTCCTACACTAGTTGATTGACACTGGTGTTTTAGCAAAGACCCGCCCCGAGTGAGAAGAAGCTGTCGGCCATTGTTTTTCGCCGCTGGAGCAAAATGGCGCCTAAGCAAGTGTTCTGTACAGTTGTTGGGTGTAATAGCGAACACAGAAGTCGTCATTCACTCCCCGCCGATTTACCTAAATGCGTTCATGTTTGCGCTAATCATTTTTCACCAGACTGCTTTATAAACGCGGGTCAATATAAAGCAGGTTTTACTAGGAAGCTGCTCCTAAAAAATGGATCTGTACTAACGCTTCGTGTTCTTGCTTCATCTTCACCAGGCTCGGTGAGTGTAATTCCTTTTACTATGACTCTTTGCAGATCGCCTTTTCTAATAATCACGATGAATGCGGAGTGTAAGTTAACTTATACTCTCATAGAACATGGTTATGGCTTATTCTCTATGTACATCCGTCTCTATATAATCCCTAATCGCCTGTTAATAATAAACAATGGATTAAGGTGATTGTCTAGTTGCAAACTGTGTGGGTAGTCGGAAAACTATATTATGCTTACCTTTGTTACGTTAGATGGTTTATAACGATGTCTGTCCAAGATTAAGAAGTCATGTAAACACATCAGTAAACACATCGCGTCCGTATCTCTCTCAGTAAGTTTCTCCGCTTTTGTTATTGTTGCTCGCGGCAGCGCAACAGCCCGTTAATTCATGCCCATGCAGTGATGAAAAAGACAAATCGAGTCGATGCATGTCCATTCTTTTAATTTCTGCATTG
>NC_071100.1:28955000-29007500 GCF_024256425.1 Clarias gariepinus | reverse complement strand
TATATCTTTTTATCTCAGATCAGGCATCTCATGGTTGCAGTAGATGTCGTGATGAAACGGCATATGAAGTCTGTGCGTGGGTATGTTTGTGCAAGTCTTCGCTGTGTATTTAAATCACTAATCCATTAGAGGCAGACAAAAAGCAATAGAGCAAATATAAAAGAAAAGAAACAGACTATAAACATACTTGGTTCTTTACAACTGCATCAATTTTTCTGATAAATGTCCTCTGACTAGGGGATTATTGAAGGATATGTGGAAACTTTGATGATTTTTTGGAGCTTTAAAAGCATGGCTATTAGTGTGTAGAAGCCTTGGTGATAGTAGAGAGCACTTTTTTTTTTCTGGACGGTATAACACAGAACAATAGACTACACTAACAAACCTGTTCACTCTACTAAATAGTGTATCAATTTAGTGCATGACTACTTGTAAGTAATAAGTAGTAAGTATGCAGTGATATGGTAGTATGGTTGATAGAATGTAGTTTGGAATGTACAACATAGTGATCTTCAAATGTATTGCAGTAGAAAAGCCAGAAAGTTCTGTTTGACTGCTTTATGTCTTCCTACACAATTCCAAATGTAAAGGTAAATCATTGCCTAAAGCTTCTGTTATAGCTGTTAGTGTTTACATTTACCCCTAACGTCAAATGGGAAAATTTGTCACCACCCCATAACCTCAAGAAAACTGCTACATTCACAGGTAATGTTATAATGGCAAATCAATACTGGTATACAATCAAACCATGGGTAGTTCTGGATTTGGGTTGGCAACCGTACTGTGATATACTGCCCTGTACACTGGAAAGGTGTTATAAGACGCCTGCGGCAAGGCAGGAGAATGACTTTACTCAAATGCACCTTTCAGCCTGATTAAAGGGTTACATCAGCCATGACTAATACAATGATTTGTAATTAGATGTGCAATTAGCGTGCAAGGATTTAACTCTGAACCTCATTATTATGGACCATTATTTTGTATTATTGTTACTCTTGAGTCTTGGGAAAGTTTATTCTTTAACGGAACTCTGTTTTTACCTTGCAGTCAAGAACTAGAGGCTAATAGTGTGTGCTTGCTTTGCACTCTTTTATAACAATAGACTGAATTTTATACTGACATTCACCATAACCATTACAGAAGATATGATTTCATCACATAGGACACACACCCTTGGCGATTTTCCATATCTGCATTTAATACTTCCTTTGGGTTATTATGAGTTTGTTTGCCACGGAAAAAGTGGCTGAGCCTGGCGTGACTCCTCTGCCAGTATGCCTGGACAGGTGAGGGCTAGTTTCAAAAAAAGGTGTGGTAGAGTTCCCTCTAAATGAATTTCTCAATGCCAGGGTCACATAGAGGTGTGTTAATAGAGATGTTCATGTTCGAACGCACAAGTATAAAGGCAAGCATGGCGCATTTCCTCTGAGAGTCCTGAATGAATGATATCATTTAGCAGAGACTGACTCAGGCACCATGGACTGTAGTGGGAGGGAAGGAGGCAGAGATTGAACCGCTGTAGCACAAAGCTGCAGTGTTTAGAGACTCATGACTTGTGTGTATGTGTGTGTGTGTATGTGAGTGAGTGAGAGAAAGTGAGATCACGCATGTCTGCAGCATACTGATGCGGAGCAAAGCATAAGGGAGGAGGAGGAGCAAGAGTGAAAATGTGTTGCCCTGGGGCTGCCTTCTCTCCCTCTGTTCTTCTGGGCTCATAGAGAGAGGAAACAGCATGCCGTGTTTTTATTCCACGTCAAATTAAGAGTAAGATAAACCTCCTCTTCTGCACTGAGTGTGTGTGAGAGAGAGTTTTAACTGCATGTAAAGTAATTTGCTGAAAAGCAATTTCCACATCTCCGGTTTGCAGCGTGCCACTGTATTTCATCACTGGCCAGTCTGAGAGTGGGAGAGAGGGAGAGAGAGAGAAAGAGAGTACTACTTATCGATTAATGACTGTAGTGTGTGTGTGTGTGTGTGTGTGTGTGTGTGTGTGTGTGTGTGTGTGTGTGTGTGTATATACGTATCTTTGTTGAGGTGACTAGACAGCGGTGCAGCACAACATTTACAAATATGACACGTTTATGCCCTAAGAGGTGTGTGTGTGTGCGTGTGTGTGTGTGTGACTCTGTCTCTGTTCCTCTCTTCTGTCACAAAGTAAGATGAATGTACATTTGCATTGTGTAGAGATATAGTATGCAGCAGTAACATGCTATATTTTGCCCCAGATTTCAGGGTATGGTGCGTTTTCAAAGAGGGTTGCACCCCATTGACTCTCTCTCCCTCTCTTTCTCCCTCTCTCTCTTTCTCTATGTCCTGTCCCACCTATTACACTGTTTTCATGTCCACTGAGACATATTTTCAATATGTTTTTTTCTTACCATTTAGGTTCAGTTTCATACATTTAACCCCTTAAACACTGTTAAACTCTTGCCTTAGTATTTAAACACATCTCTCAATTATTTATGAAGTCTGGTTTATTCATAAACCAAATTATTTAACAACTATTATGAATTATTCAGAAACTTCAGTAGAAGAATTTGCACACTCCCTTTGGGAGTTCAGGTGGTTAAGCAGATCAAGGAAAAAATGAAATAAATATCTGGTGGGGAACAAAAATGGCAAATTAACTAACTAAATAAAAATATAAATCAAACAAAAATGTATGTGTTGTATTTAGCATTCCTTAGTGTGTTTGTTCTTTGACCCAGAGCATTCCTTTTTCTCTAACACTTCAGCTCTGTTTCTCAAGTTAATTTTGCATCTTATACATAAAGTATGTACATAATCTTTAAAAAGTTGGCAGGCTGCAATATCACATCCCTCCAGAGGCCAGTAAGTCAGATGGCAGAGCCTTTCATTCATACTACTGTAGTTTTCTCCTCTTTATCACAGTTACTAGAAAAAGGAATCGACTACATGATCGGGCCATATCATCCTCGAAGCTCTCTCTCTCTCTCTTTCTTTCCATCTGTGTGTGTGTGTGTGTGTGTGTGTGTGTGTGTGTGTGTGTGTGTGTGTGTGTGTGTTTGATCTGATCTGCCATCTGTGATGTGCTTCCAAGTAATAAGAGAAGCATGTAGTCTCTCACTGATCCCCAAACACACAGGGAGCAGAACATGCAGCTCTGAAATTAGGATGCAGTTTGGACACACACTCTCTCTCTCTCTTTCTCTCTCTCTCTCTCTTACACACACACACATACAAAATACTGTAACTTTCACATTTCACATGTGCCCAAAGTCAGATAAACACAATTATCTGAGCAATAACTTCTGTCCTCTAGTAAAGAAAACAAACACACGCTAATTAAAACATTAAATACACTGAAATAATGGAAGTTATCTGTTATCCTTCCTTTCTTTACGTGGCTTGGGGGAAATGAGAAATTTAAAGCAAGCTTATCATTTCACCCAAAGCAGCGAACAGTGGGCTGCCCTGTCACTGTTAGTGTCATTTGTTATGTGTGACCTTGTATTATAATCCTGTTTGATATCAATATTAGAGATAATCTCAGTTAACTGAAGACAGGCTAGGTAAAGGGTCCATCCGTCTCCACATAAATATATGGAGTCATTATCTTACCATAAATGTAGCCTGCCATCCATCCATCCATCCATTCATCCAACCAGGTATCCGGTCATTCATTTATCCATCCAACTATCCATCCATCCATCTATCCATCCAGTCATTCAGACATCTATCCATCCAACCAACCAACCAACCAGGTATCTGGTCATCCATTCAACCCATCCATCAGACTTTATTTTCTAATGTATGCATATACTGTAGAGGGATTATTCCTTTTTCGTGAAATATTTCTTATATCTCAGCTTGGTCCCATGTCAACCAGAAGCTGAGAATTGTGGGTCTTCTAACACTTATTTCATAGTGGAAGCTTTGCATCTACAATATTTATCTATTGATTCATTCCTCAAATTCCTTACATACTTCCAACTACTTATTTGTCCTTCCATCCCTTAAACCCATCTGGCATTCCCTTATCCATTCTAGTCAATCATATTCATTTATACCCCATTGGTTCAGTTATTGTTTCATCCAGAAATTAATTTATTTTCCAGCCATTATATTCATCCATCCATAGCATCTATCCAATCCAATTACATATGTATATTTATTTAGTGGTATAATTATCCATCCATCCATCCATCCATCCATCCATCCATCCTTTTATTTATCCATCCATCCATCAACCCAATTGTCCACCCATATCCATTTTTACAGTTTTTTATGAATGATTATATAAGTTGTCTTTTGAGAAATACCATACTCTACTTTTTTTATCATCATCTGCACCAATGCCAAAATGGTTTAAATCCACATGAGCCACCTGTTATGAAATATTCTCCCGTTCAAATTTGCATTCTTACATGTAGTAACTACTGTACACTCATGTTAAGAGACCACATTCTCACAGTCCTCACCATAATACAGTATGTGGTAAAGTAACTTCACTTTATTATTTTCAAAACAGAAAACCAGGTTATATACTGTAGGCTATTGTATGTAACACACACACACACACACACACACACACACACACACACACACACACACACACACACACACACACACAGAGCAAGAGAGAGAGAGAGAGAGAGAGACTAACCTAAACATATGCACAAATACTGTATATGTGTATGTGTGACCATATTTTGAGATATCCTGCAATCCATACTTGTCTGTGTATCGGTCTGCATGAATGAGTGTATGTCTATTTTTTTTTTTTTTTGCTATTTAATTGAGCTGAAATATTAGCCAGTGGACTGAACAGTGCTGGAGAACTGAGTTTGTATTCTCTGGCATTTTGATTGTAAGGAAGGAACTTTGTCATTTGACTGAAACGAGAGAGGAGTAGAATATCAATCATTTCCCACATTCCCATAGACCCCCTCCCTTCCTCCAGTCCGTGCTCTCTTTCTCATTCCGAGGCCTCTATCCTCCATTTTCTCTGCACCAGTCTGCCACCCCTGACTGACTGGATTTCTCCTGCACATATATCCAGCACTTTTTCCACTTTCTTTGCAATGCTGATGCTCTAAAATGGTGTATGGAGAGAAAGGGAGAATAGCTGGCGCATAAAAAAAATAAAGAAAGGGAATAGACATGGCCTTGGCATTTTTAGTCAACAGTGAGCCACTGTTTTCACTGCAGACCCAGGAAAGACAGAAATAAACGAGAGAAGTTTAATGTACTCACGCTATACTTGCATTGTGCCTTCTTCTGTAGTGAATCTTTCTCTGTTTCTCACTCATCTTCTGTGTTTCACAAAGCACACTATTGACGGAAATGAGCTGTGGGTGCTTTTCTCGTCATGGTCCATTTCATCATGGAAATTACAATGTTAC
This sequence comes from Clarias gariepinus, assembly GCF_024256425.1. Lineage (NCBI taxonomy): Eukaryota > Metazoa > Chordata > Actinopteri > Siluriformes > Clariidae > Clarias > Clarias gariepinus. Next base: position 29,002,134 of record NC_071100.1, on the reverse strand, counting down.
AAATATATGCAAGGATAGCTGCAGTGTGTGTGTGTGTGTGTGTGTGTGTGTGCGTGTGTGAGTGTGTGTGTGAGAGAGAGAGCGAGAGAGATGGAGAGAGAGAGATCTGGGGCTAAAATCAGAGAGATGACAGTCATTTGCTGCTGCATGTGATTCATATAGCCATTGTCATTACATTCAAATCACTCACACTCACATGCAGTTACACTCACTGCGGACTGGGTACTATATATCAGCAATCAGCAGACAGTGTCTTGGCTTGAGGTGTGGAACGTTTTCAATTACATATCTGAGTCTTTCTCTCGTTACTTAATTTCAAATGGTGTTATATACCAGTAAACTGCCAACCAGTGCCCATCTATACCTACATTCCCATCTACACGGGAACCAGAAGCTAGCCTGTTGGGTCCAATCCCAAAGAAAAAAGTTAATGCAGGTCATGATAAAAAGACACTAGAACACCCACTGCACAACAGCCTGCTGCACATGGGGCCCAGGAAAAGAGCCTAAGGCCACCAAACTCGCCTCCAAATTCACCAGACCCCAATTCAATCGGTTACCCATAGGATGCACCAGATAAACAATTTTAATCCATGGAGGTCCATCTCACAACCCACAGTACCCACAGAACCCGCCTTTGATGTCCTGGTGCCAAATACCACAGCACACCTCTACAGAGCCACACCCCGAGGGGCCAGAGCCATCCCACTGGCACAAGGGGAACCAAAACCTAGGTGGTTATAATGTAAATGGTTTTAAAGATAAGGCTGATCAGTGTATAGGCTCTTTGTGATTTAGTTTTTTGAATATATGATATATTACAAATGATGCAAGACAAATCACGCTTTGTATTATATTGTAATATATATAGAAAAATATAAAGATACAGTAGAAAATATAAAACGAGAATACAAATTATTCATATGTTGAAGTTTTTCATAAGGAGATCCATTGTTTAAGTATTTCTCATTCCAGTGTGGTTGGGCCAATGGTAGTTAGTATACTATTAGGTATGATAGTAAATTTTCTCAGGGAGAAAGATGAGAAAAGCTGGTAAGGAAACAGCATCATGGGTTATAAGAAGAACTACTGTATCTGGTCTCATGAATGTTCCACAACATTAAATGTAACTTTAAACAATTAAAAATGTATTTATTTCCTCTTAAAAAGAATGGATTATCATTAGCAAACCGTTCTGGTGTGAGAGGACAAAACACTTTAGGTGTTTAAAATTACAGGCTCATTAGTGTTTTAATCATTCGAATGCTAAATCTTTTAAATAGTTACGATTTTGCAACAGACTTTAACAGCAGTTGTAGGGAGTTTAGACACACTCACACACATGCAGACACACGCAAACACACACACACACACACACACACACACACACACACATACATGCACGCTCACACACATATGCCAGCACTTACTCTGTGAATACTCTGTTCACACCCGCCTTGAATCACGAACTGGCAGAGGAAGGAGGATATGTATAAAATAAGACTATCGTGCTCATGTCTGTGCCTGTGTGTGTGTGTGTGGGGGGGGTTATACTGTGTTTTTATAGTTACAATCTGATGCACTTTTTTAATATACCTAAACAACTCAGAGGTAGCAAGAGAAACAAAGAAACCCATCAAGAACCTTTACAACAGAAAGCATGTTTTGCCAGGATGAAGCGGCACCTTTCTTCTTTATTCTTTCACCTCTTGTGTTTTTTTCCCCTCTCCTCACATTGCATCCCCTCCCTCCTGTTCTGTTCCTCAGCAGTCAATAATAAGAATTGCCATGGCTGAATGGATTAGAGCTCTCTCCTCTGGGCCTCTGCTTGTTTGTTTGAAGCCACTGAAGTGTCAAGTGAAACGGCTCAGGCCATTTTCTACCTGCCATCTCACCTTAGCATTCTCCACCCACTACTGCACACACTTACACATGTGACCAATGCATACACCACATGACTTGCCTCCTTGCTAAGGGTCACCTTCATCCTGTTATGAACTCGTGAGAACCAGGGTGAAGATGTTATACATGTAGTTTTTAGTGCAGCAAAATGTCCTATAGTTGTAGCCTAAAGCTCGCTGTAGGCTTCAGGTCAAGGAAATCAATAACAAAGCACACACACACGTAGACACACACACCACTATCCAATCAATATCATTAAAAAGGGATGTCTATGCCTCATTGAGAGAAAGAGTATCACAGCTCTCACTGCTCATGTTTTATTAATGAGGCCTCGTTATGCGTTGCGGTATTTCAGTGAATGTTCTCTCTTCTCTGGCTATTTGCTTTTTTTGGCCATCTCAGTCTCTATCTTCTTTTGTATGTAAAATATCCTTCTGATTCTTCGTTTACATCTTGGCATTGACACACTGTGATCAAAGATTGCACAAGGATCACACACACATTTCTTTTGCATTTTAATCAGCAAAACCATGAAGCAATAAACGCTGGATATGATTTTAGCATGGACATTGTGGAAATGGAGACATTATTCAAAGCCATTAAAGTCTGTAGGTCATGTCTTAGGAAACCAGAAACATATGAAATCCCTGTCAAAAGGTAATGCTATCATCTTGAGTTTAGTTTAGACTCAAACCATATGACATGTACTGTATCTGCTAGCTTTCAGCCATTTTTTAGCTTAAATATATTCTCCTACCTCCAAGGAAGGTCGCATTGGTTTGTCTCTGGTTATTCTCATGCTTTGTTTTAACTTGCTTTTTTCATCATGTGAACCATACGCATGTTTTGTCTACCTGGCACGTGTTAATGTCTATGGTGGCTAATGGTTTCTGCTTTTCATACACCTATAAACATAGTGTCAGCTAGACACTGTGCAGTGAAACCTTATCCATATGCTTTAGGTTTTTTATACATTCACACACTTATATCCACACTTATATCCACACGCATAGACACGCGCGCACACGCACACACACGAGCAGACACACACACACACACACACACACACACACACACACACATAAAACACCACCCCCCACACACACGTCTGATTATGTAGACCAACATGCAAATACAGCACTTAGACTTTTGCATTATGCGTGATCATTCGCCTGTGCCACTGTCTACGGCTCTGCCTTAAGTCAACAAGCTGCTACCCCAGGTCTTTAAATGCTCCTTTTCTATTTCAAAAAAGCCATATGGATTCCATTAACTACATACATTCAAAGTAATGTACAGATTTTTTTAAAGGCTGTCTGAATGCTGCACTGTCCACAGCAAGTAGAGCACACAGTATTTGCTTTTATCTTGCTTTTTTGCTTGATCGCTTTGCACTGATGCCAGCCTCTATTCAAATCCAGTGGTACTCATTTTCTCAGTCTGTCAGCTGAACTGTGAAACACTCACCCATTTGAGGTCAATATGGGTATTGCTGTAGAGGAAAAAGCACTTAGTTTGATCTGCATGATAAAGGCAAATCACTATAATGTTAACACCAAAAATAAGGAGAAAATTGAACAGTCTTGCAAAATGTGTTGTAGGCAGAGATGGATAAACAAGTTTTTTTTATACTGTTATCAAAATAAAATAAAAACATAATAACATAAAAGAAATCATTGCAATAAAAGTAGAGGTGATGAAATCAAAACAATTTACTGCAAATAAATTGTTTAAGGGTATTTATTAAAACATGGTGTGTTTTATTGCAGAATGAGATGAATTTGTTATTTTGAGAAAACTATTCTTTTGAGTTTTTGCCAAAGATGCAAGACATATTACAAACTGATGGAGTACTTTGGTGTACACAAGGATGTTAAAACACATAACTATTACATCAGGGGGAATTTTGCAGAATATGATAAATCCTCCTTTCACAGTTTTTGTCAAAATTGATAAATCAGCCTACAGGTGTGTTTGTGGCCATGTAAAATGCAATTCGGTATCAATAGTATGTTGGTTAATAGTAAAAATATAAGAAAGTCAATCTTTAGTTGTATTTTATAGTGAGTCAATCTGGCAGCAAATTGGAACAACAAAAAAAAAGGATTTAGTTGTGAGCACACACACACACACACACACACACACACACACACACACACACACACACACACACACACACACACAAAATGATTAATGTTGAAGACTTTTTCCTGTACCTCTTCTATAGTATATGACATTACTTTATCTTAGAAGTCCATGAATGCTGGGGTATGTGAGTGGCAATAGCACATTGAAAATGTCTTTTTCTTGACATTTTTCCAGAATTTTGCTAAATGCATTAAGTTAATTCACCATAGCTACTTTATTGATCATGTGACTCAAAGAAATAATATGATTGGATTTTTTTTCTTCTGAAAATGTGACAGCTTGCTATGACATGCAGCTGCCAAGTGTCACATTTTGCTGATTTTGGCAAACTTGTTTTAGCTTACATTCATTATAGAAAACTTTGTATGCCTGAAGAAAATAATTTGCAGCAAAGATGAGAATTTAAGTGAAAGTTCTGAAAAGCTGTTGATTATGTTCTGAAGTGAGGCCCATCATATGTACTTGATTGTATGACATGGCTAATAGCATGGTCCTAGAGAAATACAAGAATTTGCTTTGATTTATTTACCCACAGTAATCCACCCTCTCACAGTAATCCACCATCTTGACAGGGATCTTTTTTCCCTTCCAACATACAATGAAGCCAAAAGTCAAATGTCTTTCCATTCCTTTACACTATATTAAGAACATGTGTACACCTGTTTATTCATGCAATTATCCTGCAGAAACAGGTCAAAAGTTGCAGTTAAAGTTCACATCAAACATCATAAAAGGGGAAAGCTCAGTGAATTTGACTGTGGCATGGTTTTTGGAACCAGATGGGCTGGTTTAATTATTTCAAAAATCTCCTGGGATTTTCACACCCTACAATCTCTAGCGCGTAAACAAACCGGTGGGAAAGCATGAAAGAAAGATATGCTGAGTGGAACTTCTGCTGGTGGAAACATCTTGTTGATTAGAGAGGTCAGAGAACTGGTTCAAGCTGACAGGGAGGCTACGATAACTCAAATAACTATGTTTACAAGTGCCATAATTCGAAAAGCATTTTAGAATGCACATTATATCAATAGTCTTCAACCGCAGAACGCCACAACAAATTGTCTACTCTCAACCAAAAACAGGAATCTGAAGCTGCAATGCGCACAGGCTCATTCCTAGTTCACACATACATGTGTATATACAGTGACATTAAAAAGTATTTGCCCTATTTCAGATATTTTGTTGTTGCATATTTGTCGCACTTAAATGATTCAGATAATCGAACAACTTTTAACAGTACACAAAGATAGCCCAAGTAAACACAAAATACAGAAAAAAGCTGTCCAAACCTGCCTGGCCCTATGTGAAAAAAATAATTGCCCCCTAGGCCTAATAACTGGTTGTGCCACCCTTGGTGGCAACAACTGCAATCAAGTGTTTGCGAGGACTGACAATGAGTCTTTGAATGCACTTGTAAACTGCATTTTAGGTTAGTGAAAATGTACCTTTTGGAAAAATCAAACCAGGGTAAAAATATTTAGCAATGATGTTTTCAGTGTTGCAATGCCTTTGATGTGCTTTTATGTTTTACAAGTTTGAACTAAATTTAAGAATGCAAGAGCAGAAGGACAAAAAGGTTGAGGTACACTTACTAGCAATACTTTACTTATTAATTAAAAACAAAAATCTGTACAAAGATATCTAAATCAAGAGCAGAATATGCAATCATGCATGTTAGATAGTGCTGGTTCTGATAAAAAAAAAGAAGCTTTGCCCTATTTAGGTGAGTGAAGGTCTTTCTATCTAATCAAACTGTGCTAATCCATAACTACATATTAGCATCATGATGCATACTGACACACAGATCCAGGAGTTTATGTGTGTGTGTGTGTGTGTGCGCGTGCGTGTGTGTTTGTTCAAAGGAGACTAAACAGGGGAGTTGTCAAGGAGTGTGAATTGCTCTGAACATGCTTGCAGTGAACATACTTCTTCACTCATCACCTTAAGAAAAATCATCCAGCTGGTCTCTGACTTATTCATAGAGCATTTTTGGCAAGTTCTTTTCCCTTCCATCTCCTTCTCTCAAAACCTTTTCCCACCATGACCATTACTCTCATCTCTCATTCCTCTAAATGCTATTCTAAGGATAGGTTCAGGGCTCAAATTAATTTCAGCTTGCTAAATCCTAGTGAAACTCTGTGTGTGTTTGTGTGTGTGCGTGTGTGTGTGTGTGTGTGTGTGTGTTGGAAAAAGAATGACCAAGGGATGAGGGATAAAGCATCAAGGCTCGTGTTTGAGTTTCTAATTGCACAAGCCTATAATATGACCTCGGGATATGACCGTTTCCTGCCTTCTGAAAAATTAAGCAGCTAGTGCTTTCCTTTCACAGCAGACAATCTCTGGGCTTCTCATCAACTTCCTCACTAATCTGAGACCATAATGGATTGTTAGATTTTTAAAAGCAAAAGCTTTGCAGTTAGCCAGATAAGAGTGATTGGAAATAAACTGTAGATAGTTCGCTGGAATAATGTAAAGTCCAAACTCTGGGGAGATGTTATTTTGGACACACTGAGTAGAGACTATTCCAAACTATTAGACTGGATCAGTGCTGCATTTAAGGATATTACAGTAGCACGCTGCAGTTTAGTGGCAGAGCAACGGGCTATTCACAGACCTGCTGCTCTCTGAGGAGCTCATGTTTTGTCCCCTATGGGGAAAGTGTGTTTCTCACTTTAACACATACTGTAGCTATTTGGTTTTTAGATTATTTTATGTTTACTTGTGCATTGAATAACTATTTTTCCATAGCTGTGCAGAGTACAATAGCAGATTGTATGATTTTCCATAAATTGTTTTGGAATATATTGAAGATACAAGTTGTATTTTTGGTCACAAGTAGCATTATCTAACCAGTTAAAACCATAATTAATAAAAGCTTATATACACTAAGGTCAGGACTTGCTTCAAAACAGGAGGGTATAGCGATACTAGCATGATGTTAAATATTATTTCATTTTTTGTTAAACAATAGCATCTTCTCAACAATGAATATTGTATTGTAATCGTTGAGTGTTAACAAATGCCATAGTTTTTTATATGTTTATACGAATGGTGTTCAAGTCAAACCAGGACTTAATTTTTTTTATTTTTTTTTATGAATGATGGCATAAAACTGACTGATATTTATAGAAGGCTTCAAGCACAATATGGTGATAAGATTAATTACATTTCTCTCTTAATTTTACCAGTTTACTGATCCTTGAAAACTAACAGATAACTTGCAATCAAGTTGTGGAAGAAATGCATCTGCCTCTAGGATCTGTACACAAAAACATCCGCGAGCACCATTTGCACATTGCAATACCTTGGCTGGGAGCTATTGCCACATTTTCTGTATAGTCCTAACCTCATTTCATAGGATTTCCACATTTTTTGCCCATTAAAGAAGTTCTTGGGAGGCCAGATTTTGGGCTTCGGCTTTCTACCTTGATGGTATTCATGTACTAGTGAAACGCTGGGATAATTGCAATAGTGTAGAAGGGGTTTATATAGCCAAACAATGGTATTTTTTTAATTCTCATAACTGTTTTCTTTTATTCTGCGCAATCAAAAGTCCCGGTATGACTTGAACACCTCTTAATTCAATTTAATGCTATCTAATATTTCATAAGACTAGGTCCTGTTGTCACTTACACTGTGAAAGCTTTAAACAGGCTTTTGCTCACCAGTCTTTCTTTTATTTCTCTCTTGACTTAATTTAATAAAAAAAGAAATTTATAGTGTTGCAGAGAAACTGCTAAGTTGTCCATACTGTAGACTCTCCTGTATCAGACAATTTATTGTTTTAAAGTGCTGACACCTGAATCTCCTTCCATAAACATTACATAAAACACCATCCTCTCAACTATAATATACTTTTCTTTGCTAAATAACAGCCCATTTTTAAACAAGATTTTTTTTTTAGAATTAGCTGTTACTATAGAAACAAAATGTCAGCGCTGATGTTGTAGAGAATTAACTGACACCTTCTGATGAGTCAGAACTCAGCAGTGCTGTAGTATAAAGCATTTGAATTCATTCTCCTAATGAACACTATGGAAGCAAAGCTTAAAAAAGGATGTTACAAAAGGATGTATTTTTACATAATGTAAGCTAATACTAATATGAGGGCTGTACTGAAAGTAATGCCAAAGCAGCCATACATTTTTTATTATTGACATAGGGCATTCAAATTGCACATGTTGGTAGATAAACTCTTTCTGCATTCAACGATTCTACTCAATACAATCTCCATCCCAAGCATTGCATTTGCACCATCGTTGAATCCAACTCTCAAATCCTCTTTAAAAAAAATTCCCTTTTGTCGCAGTTGACGGTCTCCCACTGTGTGGTTTGTCTTCAATGCTGTTTTCCCCTTCTTTAAACTTCTTCATCCATCTGTGCACATTGCTCTTGTCAATGGTGTCATCTTTGTAAACATTCTGTAGCGCAGTAGGAGATCATCACCTTCGACAAAGGACAAAGAGTTACTTTATCAACATGTGCAATTTGAACTACATCTCTTTTGCATTACTTCAAAACAGTTCAGTACATCAATACAGCCCTTACGGTTTTAGTGATACCCAACAAAATACTTATTTCATTTACTATGACTGTTGATGTAAATGTAGCAGTGCATTCTTGTTACTGTCCATCCTGTACATCAAAAAAACCTTTAATAGTTAATAGTGTAACTAATACACTCATGTCTGCATTATAAAATGCTTTAGTTACTTTCTTTCATAGACCTAATGCATACATCTTTCTCAGGTTGCTGACAATTAACTAGTATGATAATTTACAACAGAAATATTGAAAGATACTTATAAAACGAGACACCATACTGTATAATCAAATGTATGTAACTCTATCAAAAATAAATAAATAAATAAATTAATTAATAAATAAATAATTATGCACTGGATTAAACATTCAACATACATTAAATGTGCCTTTTCTTTGGTGAAATTTTAGTAGATAAATTGCAATTTATTTTTATAATATGGTATAATTCATATCCAGAACTGTACCATGAAACCACAACATGTGCAGATTTAACTGCCCATATACAGTATATGAATAAACTCAGAAGGTGGTGCAGAGCATTTCAGGCTGCTTGCTCTCTATCCTAGCTGCCTAATCAGCTATGTGTGAACTGCTTCAACATACATTACTGTGCAGAACTCTTACTGTGAAGCCCTTAAAACTCAAAGCACTTTAGCCATTTTTTGTTTTGCTGTTTTTTCTTTTTTTATTTTAAGAAACATATTGAATATATGGCTCAGTATTGTGCAATAAGAAGTAACATATCTTTTTTTATCAGCACAACCTAGGCAACATGCTGAAATAAGTTTTTATTTAATTTTAACCAACTATACAGACATGAGTGAGCAAAAAATAAAAAGAATTGCTCACAGAAAATAGCACAGAAACACATGATCACGTGATTTTCTGGTTGTTTTTTTGGTATGGGTTTTTGGTTTCTGTATTTTTTTTCCAAGGGAATGTATAGATGCATCTTTCATTAAAATTTATTTAAGCACTTCTAATCCCATACAGGACTTCACCGAACTGTTCCTTACATGGATGTGAACTATGTAGTTGCAACAGATATAAACTCCTGTCCACCTTACAGTGTTGACACAGAGCAGACGGAGTGATGTATGTGATGTATGAGTTATGGGAAGCAGCAAATATTCCACTGGGTGTTGAGCTCTGCTATGAAATCAGTGCTCATCTCCAGGCACACAAATAAAATCCTGTGAAATATTACGTTCATGTTCAGTAGAAGTTTATTTCTGCTGTGTATAAACTTGTGCAAACACAATTAGTGATTTGAATAAGACATTTGTAATGGAACTGTTAAATGATTTTGATTGTACATTTAATCATTAGGCAAAGCAGCTTACAAATCAAACTAACCCTGCTAAGTAACGAAGGTTTAAGGGTCTTGCTCAACCACCGAACAGATTCTTTTTTAAAGGGTATTACAAGCACAGTATCTTATCACAAGGTGCACATTAACATTGTGATGCAACACTCTTTGCACTTTAGTAAAAGATTACTGTCTGAAAAAGAAAAAAGTTGTCTGATACAAGTAAATCTCTCACAGATAAACCTCAGACAAGTTAATAGAGGTCACTTTTGATTCCAGGCTGCTCTAACCACTGAATAGATGTTTGATAAATGTGTGTTATTGTAACTAGCCAGACTATTTGTGCTCACTCCAAACACTGCATCAACAATCTGTGTCCGTGTAGTGCATGTGTGCATGGAAGAAAAAGAGGTGCAGAGACCTTTTAAACAACTAACCTGCATTAGCTGCTGTGTCGAGATGTCATCAGGTTTACTAAGACTACAAAGAATCAAACTGAAACCCCCTCTGTTCCTACAAAGCACTTGTAAACATCACTGATCATAAACTTACCAATCGAACTTTGAGAATTGAATAAAACAATGATGTTTAAATAAGCAATCACACATCTGTGTGAATTTGCTTCACTAATACGCAGCAACGCTGAACCTAAAAGAAGCTGGCCTGTAATGATTAGTGCTGCTTTGGGATCCGATATTCACATGGGGTTAAATTATCCTGATCTCCTATTAGCATATAGCCACGTTCACAGCTCATTATGGAAGTCTAGAGGATTCAGATAATCCTCTAACTGCTCGCATTCTTTGCATGTCTGTGTATATGAGAGAGGAAAAGGGTGAAAATGAAAAAAAAAATAAAATAAGATGGACAGACAGAGAGTAATCAGATTTCTACCCTGTCTGGCTGTAATTAAGAAACATACTGATCCATGGACTAACTGAACCCAGCAGAAAACCAGCTTAAAATTTCTTCTGCTTAAAACTCTTTAGTATGAGGCACATTTTGAATTTATCACATGGTCATGATGCATGACATATTAAAGAGATGATAACCAGACTGCTTGCCTCTACTGTGTTTGTAGTCAACATAAACATTTGCAGGGTAGAAGTTTACATAATATACTTTTCTTTCTTTCTTTCTTTCTTTCTTTTTTTTTAAACATGTGCTTGTTATGAATGTACTTTTGGCTCCTGACATGGATTCAACAAATGCTTGATTACAACACCTTTTTTGGAAAACCAGCACATACTACAAGGATGAATGGCAGTGACTACAATCTGTAAAATAATTGTTAAAAGCTCTACAGTTTAAGTAATTTTCACCATTTTGTGGTCACAAAATTATGTTTGTGCAGCTACAAGTGACTAATCAGAAGCGTAGCATCAAACAATAATCATCAAACACCATTATCAGATACAGATAAAGGGAACAGCTGGGCCATATGCAGTACGTCTTTACTCTGTGGCTGAACGTGTGTGCATAGAGCACTTATCCCATCACCCCCTCTTGTGTTGCAGTAATAATGGCTGCATTGTGATTACCTGTCATCCATGAACAGGTGGAACACCTCGTTTCCCTTCACTTCACTTCCCTTCCCCCACCATCTCTATCCCTCTCTCCATCACTCACTCACCTGCTAACTCGACCAGTGAGGCCGGCGTGTCATTCGATCCATCTGGCCCCATGCGACTCTCAGCACACCTGCTCGCTCATAGACTCATCCGCTCGTGTGTTGCTCTCTCTTCACCGACCACTCATAATGGGAGAAACAGGAAAAAACATATGGCACAGGGTTAGATGGTTAGATTAAGAGCGCTGATTATATGGTTACATTTAATTAGATTAATTGGGAAAGAAAAATGGGAACATACACTACTAAATTAAAAACCATCTTAGCTTTTGTGTGCGTTTATAAGCATATCAATGTCAACTAAGGAAAAAAATATATAGCCTATATAATTCTTCCTAATGAAAGAATTTTACTAAAAATAAGGAGTTTTCCCTCTACACATATCTCTCTGCACAAACAGACAGTTCAACACAAAAGTTCATTTAATGTCCAAAAAATGTAGGCATGTCTTAAAATAAACAGCTATTTTTGCTAACAAGAATGCACAAATAATGTAGCATTATTTATAGAATCATCAATGAATTTGTAGAAGTATTGCTATTTATTTATTTATTACTTTTTTCTTTTATACTTTTCTGCATTTAAAAGGCCCCAAATATTTTTGCAACCAAAAATAAGAACTGCTTATTTTACCTGGTAAAATTGTCCATATGTTCTTATCAACACAGCCATCTGTTGTTTTTTTTTTTCTTCCATTCGGGGAAATAAATGATCCTGGATGTCTTACCCGTACATTGTGATCTTGACCTTAGTGTTTTCTTGCATCCAATCCTGACAATGATCATAATCTTTCCGCAAGCATAGTCGAAACATTTTATAATATTATTGTTTAATTAATATAATTTTTTATTAAATATTCATTTTCCTAAATTGTAGTCCTGCTGTAAAAGGATTTAATTTTTTCCCCTCTATGTTTCTATGTCTAATATTATTAGCATTTCAATTATGACATAATAAATATTTGTTACTTGAAACTTCTATTTACTTAATCCTCAAATTTCTATTTTGTGTGATGTGTGTGTCTGTGTTAGAAGCTGAGTGTAGCCATTTTGAAACAGAGCATGCAAACGTTTGCAAATTGGGCCATAGACCACAGTTTTGCTGGTGGTGGTGTTTAAGTGATAAATGGGTGCAGTTTGGAAAACTAAATTTACTTAATGAAATTTGTTATAAACCAGTTAATTCACAGTTTCGCACATAATGTGCTGCCGTGTTTAGTGTATATAGCATTTTATGTGCAGCAACAACAACAATGACAATAACAATGATATTATTATTATTATTATTATTATTATTATTATTATTATTATTAAGAAGAAGAAGAAGAAGAAAAAAAATAATAATATGGTCATTAGTAATTCAGTAAAAAACATTACAATATGAATATACACTGACCTGCCTGACCACATAACATTAACACATTTTCATATCAATTATATATCAGTAAACTGGTGCAGGATCACCCATGACTTACCCATGCCTGCAGGGTCTAAAAGCCTGCACAGCCTCTAAACTGTCAATATCACAATCTGATTAAGCACACATGGGATGTGCTGGATAAACAACTTACAGCACCCAAAGGATCCGATGCCACACCAAAGGGGCCAGCACTTTCCTGGTGGCACGAGGGGAACCCAAAACCTAGGTGGTTATAATGTTAATGGATGTATTGTTAAAGGTGATCATTGTATATTGATTTAGGTGTTTTGGGCTTAAACTCTCAAACTGCCAAATCCATACTGGTTTAATTTTGGGTACAACAAGCTTCAGCGATTTATTTACCATCTTTTTAGGTTGTCAAATCTCTATTTTGCATATCTCTCTCTCTCTTTCTCTCTCTCTTTGTTCTCTGTCTTGTCATCTTCTTCCCAGTGTAGCATGCCCTGGGGATATTTTTATCCAGCTAATGAATCGTGTGATGTTCCATTGCCCTTAAGCAAGGAGTCAAGGCAACACATGTGACAACATGCAAGCCACTCGATTATCTGTTTTCTACAGCATTGGTGGAACTTTTGAGACATTGATTGCGACACTGATTTATCCATGTTTGGATCAACATTAAATAGTATTTCTGGAGCACATTCAGTAAGAGTTGGATTATCAGTCAATATTGTAGGAACGAAACAGGTTTAAGTGACTGGTTTTAAAAAGAATATGGAGAGAAAGAGAGTTAGAGTGTGACACAGAGAGTGAGAGGATAAGGAGGAATGAATAGAATCATGTTTTTACATGCGGATTAGGATCAGTATCTTCGTCATCATCGTCATCATGATGCCAGCTGGTGATAGCATTCGTCTTTGAAGCAGACTGGCTCACTCTGCTCTTATCCTCAATTATCTTTAAAGACAGCGATCTTAGTTGCTTTACTACATAGCTTTGAATGGAAACATATTCTTTATTCTTTGCATAGATATGATAATATCGTGGATGGACAGAATCCATGGTGTAGTTGAAGGAACAAAATTCATGTACTATACTCTAATGTACAGATTTCCCACCTGCATCTTGGAGTAACCCCCGTTCTGCATGTTGGAGTGTTTACTCTGATATTGATATATGTAATATAGTATAGTCTAAGCTGAGCCATTTTTTGAGTAAATCTGTTATCATGTGTCCAAAACACCTTAGTGTATATAGTACATGACAGGAAACAAATCCTGAGAGAGATAAAGACAGAGAGGGAGCAAGCGCTAGGTGGAATTACCATATGGGTAGTATTGAGAATGAGAGCTCTTTTTTCATGTAAGCTCATATTTAAAAGTCTGTTCAGGGCATCTTTTATTGCCTCGCTTCCAGGAAATTGTCCTTGTCAGTTAAAAGAAGCTGCTCTCTGCTCGCTCTCAAATGATATTAATTTTTGTTATGTTTTTCAAATTGCCTCGGGGCCCGACGAAACTCAGGGGGTTAGTCTGGGCAGAAGCCAAATGTACAGACATTTCAGTATTCATTTCATCGCCTCTCGACAGAGCCTCAATTATTCATGTTCATTAATTTATTATTGTTTTGTTTGTCTTTACATTTTCCATTTGAACTTAGTGTGGTAATTGCGGAAGCGCTTTTCTGACGAGAAGCCTTGAAGCTTGTCTCATTGGTGTGTAACAGCCATTTAGTCTCTGTTTTGCTTTGTAAAAATTTTCTCTCTCATGCTTAGTAAAAGTGCCTGACTGAGCATTAAAGATACAGAAGCATGATTTGAAGCAATCTATGTGTGTGTGGGTGTATGTCGCATCAGTAGTCTGATCACTCGCTTGCTGCCCCTCTCTCTCTCTCCCTCTATTCCTCTCCCTGCATCTGTTTGTTCAAACATTAGAGTGTAATTACTTCTCAGAAATAATTGTTTTCTTAATCGCTGCTATCATAATTGTCGTCAGGTCCCGAGCATGCTCCTTAAATGTGTTTAGAGCTATAAAGGGACCCTGCTGAGGGAATAAGAGTCAGTCAGTCACGAACTGATGAAGGACATGTATGTGTAGGTGTGCAAGGGTGATATGGCAGGGGTCTTTGAGTAATGTGTCCACAGCCTCAGGAAATGGAGTTTGCCTAGATGTCACTTTGACACTGATTTATTCATGATAAACACCCTCCTGTGCGGCTCTCCACTGAAAAGTCCTCTGTTCCACATGAAATGAACAAAAAGAAAAATAATAACAACACCAGAAAAACACCATAAAGAAAAAATATTTTAGTGCTTTTTTTTATAATATATAAATTTATATACACACAGACTTTATTACTTTGAACTTAATTTATTACTTTTAAGAGATGACCAGTTTTCTATAACTCCAGTTTCTGTAGTCATAGTAGTTACACAGGTGTTTGTATTGTTGTGTGCGTGTGTGTGTGTGTGTGTGTGTGTGTGTATGTGTGTGTGTGTGTGTGTGTGTGTGTGTGCTATGATTTTTTATTTTGAAAAAGTGATGTTGATTTAGCTTTGTTTAAACAATTTTCTAGGGTCAGGACTATATAAGTATATGGGGTAAAGCTGTGATTTTCCATAAAAGGGAGAATTTTTAGTTGGCATGGTGATGTAAGGGTTAGCACCTCATACCTGAAGGATTGTGGGTTTGAGTCCATGTTGGGTCTGTGTGTACTACATGTCCAGATATATGCAGTGCACTGTAGGTTGACTGGCATTTTCAAATTGCCTGTAAAGTATGAGTAATTGGGTGCCAGTGATTGACTGGCACCCCGAGTCCTCTGGGATAGGGTCCAGGACCAACCCCCCAACCGCTCCCCAAACCCTTCCACCCTCACCCAACCTACCCTACAGAATAAGTGGTATATAAGAGAGTTTCCAGGATTAACTTTAAGCACTTTCTGATATCTCTTATAAAAGAGAAAAAGTCATTTTTAATAAATACAAAATCATTGTATGACATTGGAGAGTTTATGATGAATATTTAAAAGATTAAATCATTCAGCATATGTGTTGCTATTAGAAAAATAATAAACATCACAGCATCCTGTCACGGATTATTGTCTTGAACAGCATGTTTGTCATGTGTCATTCCTTACATGGCATTGGCTTTGACATGTCTCTTAGTGTATTTCCACTTAGCACAGGGTGATGAAAAGCGAGGAGACATGTGACTCGTTCTGTACATTTTCACCTGACAACCTCCACCTCCAACCTAGTCGCTCTTCACATCCACACTTCTCTTTCTCTCTAGACTATTCTTGTTCCAGTCTTTCAGTTGTCACCACATTTGTGGTAATATCTTATTTCACCGCAGTCTGGACATGCAGGCACAGCATAACCGGCCTTACAATGTGATGGATACGCTAGTGCTCACTACATTGCTCTCCCTTTACTGCATCTCCCCAAAGAGTCTGCTCAGCAGCCATCTTCTGTAATACCTGTCCATGTGTGGGATTTGAAACTGATAATAGTGAGTGTCTGTCTCTCAGATTTCAGCTTGGATGAGACAAAGTCATTAGGTCCTGCTGCGTTATCTGAAAGTGAGCGGTAACATTTCATCGAAGTGCTGTTAAAATCCTGGCACAGAAAAAAAAAGATGAATTGGACCATTTACTTTCTTCCGTCGTCTGACCTAGATTGGTGGAATTCGCTGTCCTCACAATAGCGTTTATCAGCTGTGTAAGATGATCATAATTCCATTGAAGTGTTGGCACTGATTTGGTCAGAAGTTAGATGCGTGTGTTGTGGTGTCACATTCTCCTATAGATTGTGCTGAGCGGAATCATGCTGACCACTATCAGAACGAAAAGGGTTCTGTGTGCCTGACCAGCAGGGAACTGCATTATATGATTAGTGAGATCCCCTCTGCCCCGAGGGTGTTTACAGCTATCGTTTTCGCTGACTCATAAGCCTCCATCACCTCTCACTACTGTCAGCACGATGATGGCTGTCACCTACTGACATTAGTGGGTCAATTGTCAGCTTGGCTATTCACAGTCACACTGAGTTCTACTTACTTGGTGTAAAGAAACAGCGGCTGGCATCGGCCAGTGATTGACAAGTGGCAGGCCACATGAGGAAGACAATGGCTAGTGTTCCAGCCACAGAAAGTGCTCAAATGAAATTGTGTGTAAATGTGTTCATCAAATTCAACGACAGGAAGTCTGTGTGTGTGTGTGTGTGTGTGTGTGTTTGTGTGCACAAATGTGTGCATTGGAAAATAAATTAATGTGTCTGTCGTCTGTGTAACCCTTGATGTCACTTGTATGCTTCATGCACTTGGACACTTATTTGCTCATCAGGTTGCTGAGATAATGGATTAGTTCTTTTAAAGGATGCTGATGTGTTTGAGTTCAAGTGTCAAGGGAACTAACACACTACACACTTAACACTCGCAACTCTATATGCCTGGTATTCATTATTGAAAAGCATTCAAGAGTAATGTACCAGACATAAATTAAGTAATGGCTAGGAAAATGGACAAGAACTTCATTTAGTATAGAACATTATCAGCCAACTGGAAATTTAATTCTCTTGCATGCTTCTAGGCACAAGCTGATTGCTAAACTCTTCAGTAGAAATAAGCATAAACAGCTAAACAGGTAAACATGCGTGTGTTGAATCTATTACCACTGTTGGAATTAAAAATACTATTGAAAAGAAAATCCTCAGGGATCCATCACCTCTTATTCTAAGTAGTTCGGAGGTTGAAGAGGCAAATTCAGCTCTTCAGATTAGTATTGCTGTTATACTCCTACTTGAGCAATTTAGAATGGAAAACTGGGGAATGCTTTATGAATTTATGAAAACCTCTCTCATTGTCACTTCATTTGTTGTCAAGTACATGTTGGTCATGCTAATCGGGCTCAATATCTCGAGAAAAAAAAGGAAGAAAAAAAATTAAAGAATTTATTGTATCAAGTGAACAGATTCTCAAAAAAAGCACAAACAAAAACCTTGTGTTACTTTAGGAGGCCCATAAGGTACTGAGGTACTAAGCGAATGAAGAATAAATAGCCCAATTTCTTAATGTCCAAAGGTGCTGTCTGCACACATTCATTAAGAGTCTGAAACCCACTCAGTTGTGATTCTTTATTTATTTTCACTGCTAAACGAGGGCAATAAGGGGGTCAATACATGCCCTGGGGAGCAACACTACAGGAATTAATAGCGAGTTCAAGGGCACTGCATCGATCGCACACTTCAGATCATAAAATGAAGGAAAAGAAGAATCACAACTCATGCATTTAAAGACCTAAAGGGGCTAAAGGGTGAACTTGAGTCCCCCGTTCGCTTCTCAGCCTGTTCTCTGGACTACTATAAAAACTATGCTGGTTTAAACCCATCATAGTGATTTCTCCTTATTCTTATTATGTTTGATCAAGCCAGTAGTTTAAAGGCACAAAAAGCTAAAGAAAAAGGGAGGGAAGAAAACGATCAAATACAAAAAAAGTTCTAAGAATAAATTACAATTTAAACAATTAAACATTCAACATTCTGCTCCTGTTTAAACAGTTTATAAATAACTGTTGCAGATTTTCATTGCAATAGGCAATAACGCCTGTGTTTTGAGTGTTGAACATCTGGTAGAAAGAATGCTTACAGTACTTTAACATGAGTGAAAATGGAGTGGAACAGGAAGACTTGATGCATTATATTTGTCATTGTGTGCTAAAGTGAAGGATCAGAGGAATAAAGGATCACAAGGATGGATGGAATGGATGATCTGACTAGGTGAAGAATGTATGCTTGAATGCCCTCCAAAAGCCTCTGTTCAAACTGGGCTGATTGAAGTCCACCAAAGCTTGTTTTGAACTTTTGATTCAGAGGGCTCAGTCTGGAGTAAGAAAACACTATGTCCAGGGGCTGTTTCTTTCTCTCTTTCTCTTTTTTCTTTTTCTATCATTGGAAAGAATCCTTCTCAGAAGTGCTGATCAGCTATGCTTGAGTTTTGCCCACACAGAAAGCAGCTCAAGGGTCAGATGTGATTAAAGTGGCCCTTGGGAAAAGTTTAAGACCCGGTGAGCTGCTATCAAAGGAGGGCTTTAGCGGCGGGTAAAAATTCTTTTAGCAAAAGCCTTCTATATGGGACACTAGTTTGGACCTAACTCCAAATGTTCCAAAGGAATCCCTGAAGGATATGAGAAATTATGGACAAAAAAATGGTTTCAATAACTTAAGATTCCAAAAATCTTGGATAACAAGTGAAGGTAGACTGTGCAGCAAGCAAGCTTGTCTAGAAGTCTTTGTCAGCTGGGTTACCATGTGCCCTGGAAGACAGGTCACACTCCTGACTAAACTCCAACTGGGCTCAGGGGGTCTAGAGCCCATCTGGAGGTCCTCACAGGCAGGAAAGCAGGAGAGAAATGAAGCTTGACCAGCTCCAGTCATCCTTTAAGACAAAGCAGACACCTGAGACTCCCTGAGCTCCAGGATAAACAAAGACTCCCAAACTCTCACCACAGGTGCTGTCACACAAAACACATCCACACTTACACACTCGCACAATCCAAAACCAGGAATTTCCTACAATTTAAACCAGACTTTCATTAAATACTGCATATGTTATTATGTGCATTAATACACACTGATGCACATCTCTGTCACATCTGTCATTTCTCAGAATATCCCAACTTCACTGATGTGTAGGTATGCTAAAAAGGCCCAACCCCCTCCCCACTCCTGTTGAATGTTATAAATGATTAATTCATCATTTCCAAATTGAAACAGTGGAACTTCCTTTGGAAACTTCCTAAGAATGAGCTGCAGGGGGAGTTGCCATGGAGATTGGGTATGAATTTATCTGTTTAGGACTCATGGTTGTTATCCATGTCTACATTTAGCTCTCCAGTACCCATGTATCTGGGTAAAAGTCCTCTCCCAGTAACATGAATGAGATGCCTTTGTGTTTTTATTTTCTCCATATTGAGGGAACTATTGAAAAAAGTTCAATCTTCTTACTAAAGCCAAGTTATCCTTTTTTAAAGTATGAATTAAATCAAATTGCAGATTATCACACTGCATTTAGCCTTTCTCTTGTGCTCTCTCTCTCTCTCTGTTTAAAGCAAAACCATATCATGCTTCGTCGTACATTTCCTATGTTTAGCTTGTGATCATTCTCCCGTTGCTGAAGTCTAGACTTCATTCTCAACGGAATATTGTATTACCTCAGTGTACCACAACACTAAAGTGTCATCCGGCCTCTTTTTTTTGTAGCCAAAAGACAGTTTTACCATTAGTTCAATCGCTTTTCTTGTGAAATGGCTTGTCGGTTTTTAAAAACAGACAGTATCTATTGTCAATATTTATGTCTAGTCTTGATTCAAGTTTTGGGATTTGAGTCCTTCATTGAATTTCCTCATGTATAGGCCAGATCAGATATTTATGTCTGGGGGATTCTCGGGTTACTTATGAAACTTTGAACAGTTAATTATATGTGCTACTACTGACAGCAGTGGCTGAAATCCAGTGTGTGGTGTACATCATCCTGGTCCCCTTCTCACCCCCCTCTCTTTCAATTTAAAGTCTGTTGGACCATGGTACATCTGTTAGCAGCATCAGATTTATTTTATTTCTTTCTCCTGTATTTTTCAGCCTAACACTTGCCTCTCTTAGTTACCTGGGACTCTACCAATGTCTGTGATTCTTTTCCTTAGGGCAGTTGTGACTTGACTTTGTAAGGAGGAATTATTTAAATCTACCTGACAAGTTATCGTCTGCTACCAATTACACTGAGAAGAAAAACAAGATTGATAAGATAGGCTTTAGGACCATGAGTTTGCTCCCAAGCACGGCTGTTGATTAGAGCCAGATCTTGCTGTATGATGTTCATGTGGTTGTGTTTAGGCTTAAAAAGCAGTCATGGATCTGTCGTAGACCTCCGGTCACGTTTAGCCTTTGCACAAATGACTGCGACATTCAATCAGCCATGCCTGTCATACCAGCAGCACTCAATCACTTAGAAAGAGAAAAGGAAAGACACAGAGAGAGAGAGACAGAGATGCTAAATGGAAGTGAAATCTATGCATTCTCTAAACACTTTCTGAGCCCTCAATTCCTCTAGGGGGTCGTGTGTGGATGGCATTTTACTTGGATGCTTGCAGTGTGTGTGTGTGTGTGTGTGTGTGTGTGTGTGCACTTGTGTGTCATCTAATGAACCTATATATCCTTAAGACAGGTAGGCATTCTGCAGGGGGGTCATAGCTATGCCACATCACAGCAGGGTGCAAAGAAAAGACCACTAGAGTAAAACATGTAAAGAACAAGATAGAGGAATTCATTAACTTGTTTGGAATTTGTCTCTTTTGGGTTTTTAGGGGGGTTCAACAACAAATTTCGAATTACTTTTTGGACTTTCTCTACCCCACGTAATTTCAGGGTGTTTCATTTTAGTTTGGACTATTCCATTTGAAGTAATGGACATAATACATGTGCTCTGAAATTTGTAGAAGTCCTAATGCTGTCACACTGAGAGGCATCCATTACACCAGAGTCTGTGAATAAATTCCTTCCTTTATCACTTTTTAAAGTCAATTTTCCCCATTTCACCATGTTCATACGCTGTTACGCTGTGTCAAAATCCATCATCCAGTACATATTATCCATTTATTCTATGTAAAATTGGCTCTCAGCCGGATCAGGATCTTCTTCCATACTGATTTTTTTCTAGGCAGATTCATTTGAGGGTAATTTAAATCTGAAGATGGATGGTTTGATTGCTGTTACCTTTAACTTTGAGATTGGAAAAAGAAAAAGAGAGCAAGAGATGGATGAAGATAAAAGAAAAAGGTGATTTTTGTCTTCACCATTTTACAATAGCATTAAAACCATTAACATCAATACCACCTGGAGTGGTAGTGAACTGGTGCAGATGTTAACAGATGCTAACACACTGATTCAGAAAGTAAGTTTTTCCACATATTTGTTTTATGCATTAATTAAAGCAGCTGATCAACTTATCACAAATATTCAGCTGGATATTGTCTACAATACCATTATTATTATTATTATTATTATTATTATTATTATTATTATTATTATTTACTACTCATAGCCTATACTGCTTTATCATGTCACTAAGGACCATCTCACAGAACTTAGGGCATGAGGTGAGGTACCCACACCCAGGGTATTATTATTATTATCATTATTATTATTATTGTTATTATTATCAATTTATTTATTTTATTTTTTCCCCAGCTGTACCCCCTCAGGCTTCTGTTTCATCATGCAATAAATACCTACTGAAATGAATATTAATTTTATCCCAAAAATATTCATTTCAGTTCTTCTTGTAATTACACAGAAGTATAATTTCTTAATAAGTTTGCGCATTATTGAGTCATGAGGATGGAAAATAAATAAATCACCGTAGCATGCGGATATAGAGGCAATTGTGCTAGGGTTTTAAAGGCCTGTTAAATATTATAGACTTGGAATAGAGCTAAAAGGACGCTGAGATGATGCCTATGAACTCTAGTCGTCTTTGAGTGATGACATACAGTAATAACTAAGATGCTGAACTCCTAACACGCCATCAGCCATGACACTGCGTGACTGTTCATGTGTGGGGGTGTGAGAAAGAGGTGATGAATGAGATTTACGTGTGTGTGTGTGTGTGTGTGTGTGTGTGTGTGTGTGTGTGTGTGTGTCTTTGTGTATGCGTGTGTGTCATCAGTGAACTGAGTAAGATGACATTCTGCATGTATATATATGTGTGAGCAAGGAAGAGATTCTGTGTGTGTGCATCCACCTCTGTAGCTAACCTTTACACACTCCTTCACTTTTCCACTCCTAATTTATTAGAATACAAATGCCAAGGTTATAGTGACGTGTCAAATCAGAGGCAGAATTTGAAGTAATGAGGAATGTCAAAGCGCTCCGTCAAAGATTCAGTGAGCGAAAAAGAAGGAGGTAGAAGAATCATTGGGAATGAGTGATGGCACTCTGTCGCCTTTAATATTCTGGAAAGCAGGAGTGACAGGGAAGACAGGAGGGAGGGGGGAAGACCACACGGCACTAAAAGAAAGGCCGCAAGGCCATTGGGATTTGATTAATATAACCACATTTGCTACTTCATTCCTTTATTGGGCATTTCCCACGTTCATTCACATACTGTATTCGTTCCATACAGTTCTATCTTTTCTTCAGTCAAACAAACAGATATTCAAAGAGTAATTCTCTCAATACCTAGTGTCATGCTGCCCTCTTTTGTAGAATGAATCAACGGCTTTTTCTCAGGCAGTGGTTTGGCTTCTTGTCATTGATGACTATACCCGTTTTATGCATGTGAAGGTTAGAAAGTGAGAAGATGAAGGCATGTGCAATTATTACAGTGTTTCGTCTTAGCCTCTTTGTTAAGTGATGCTAAAAGGTGACGGGGGGGGGGGGGCGGGAGTACCACAGAAGAATTTTTCAGCTCCCTTCTTCCAATATGTGCAAGAGTCAATAGTTTAATTACTAGGCTACAATGCTCATTAAAGCATCAGAATTAAATTTTCGTTCTGAAGATCTCTCTCTCTCTCTCTCTCTCTCTTTTTCTCTCTCAGCATGTTTCTTATTCTTGAGTCAACTGACCGTATAATACAAGTCTAAATTCTTTAAGAGGCTCCGTCTTTAAGAGGCTCAGTCAGTCTTTGTGAGTCAGCCACATGATTCCTTCATGGAAGTCCTTGACTGCAGCCTACTACAGCATCAACAAAGCATTATCACACTCGTCCTGCCCAACTTGTCCACCTACGTATTTTTTCGCTTGTTTTGTCAGAGAAACAACGACTTGTCTGTTTATCAAGGGTGAATCTCTTGTATTATTTTACTGGAAAGTGGAAAAAGAAGATGGCTGTTTGTATTCTTCCTCACCGTTGCTTATATAAGACTTATTTTAGTGGTAGATCCTGTGGTGAATAGATATATAAGGCTGTTGTTTTTGTTCCAATTACATCTCTGTGGTTGTGGAGAGTAGTTGAAAGGATTGTGCATGCCTCACGCTACTCCATCTCATCATCTCTTTTCTTTACTGTATTTCTTCAGCCGAGACAACCTGCTGAGTTTTGAATGGATGGAACACAATATGATAGTGGAGGCTAGTGACAGGAAAAAAGTACCATTTTGTAAAGCTCTCAGTCAAAATATTTTATAAAAGCTGCTATTTCATCAGTTTAAATGTTGTTCCTGTGTATTGTGTGTGTGTGTGTGTGTGTGTGTGTGTGTGTGTGTGTGTGTGTGTGTGTGTTTATTGATGCACCTGCATGCATTTATTCCTGTGAGACCATGGTTTCTGTATACTGCTTCTGTATTGTATGTGTTCGCATGAACAAGTGTGTCTATATGTGTGTGTATGTGCTCATGAACATACCAGTTGTTTATTTGCCTGTAGCAATGTGTTCCATTCTATCTTCCCCATGGGATCTTATCCACTCCCCGTGTCCTGTTTTTATTATAAAGTAAATCACACAAGGAGACCTGAGCGTCCTTCAGACCTCCATGGCTATATTTAACACCTCTACACTAAGTGTGGCATGTCTACTTAATCCTGAGAGCTTTCAACAGATATTCCCAAGACCATTACATGTGACAATTACTGCATAAGTCATTAATATTGTAGTTTTTCCCTCCCCTCCAATCCTTTCTGCTACTTTAGTAAACTGGTCAGCATTAATCTTCCTTCCGCAGAACTCCCAAAGTGCAGGGCTGTGTCAGGAAACAGCCTGGATACTGCATTTACTTGTGTAATTATATAGGCCAGAGGTTTCAAACTCAGGACCTAAAGGGCCAGTTTGTGCACAGGTTTTCACTATGACCTTCTAGCAAGCACACATTTGAGGTTTTTAATTACAGAGGCTAGAAATGCAAATTGAAGCCTTTCCATTACTGTAGGAATAACTAATAAAAAAGCACAAGAACCTTGCCTCCACTGACCCCTCAGGACCTGAGGTTGAGACCTACCGTATGTTTTTAGGATAAAATCCTAAAATAGGTTAAGATCCAGGAAGATACCCCAGAATATGCCCTTCTCCCTTAAATGAAATAAACCTTCCTTGCATCTTGGGGCTCCTCAGTCCAGTGACTCGCAGCACTCTGTTCTCTTGTAGCCATTCCGCCGAGTGACGTTCTCGGTGGTGAGCCAGCCCCAGGACCCTCACCAGGGCTCTCTGCAGAGCTGCTACGACAGTGGCCTTGACGAGTCGGAGACGCCGAGCAGCAAGAGCTCCACAGGCCCCCGGCTGGGAGCCCTCCCCCTCCCCGAGGATGCCTATGAGAGGACCACGCCGGATGGCAGTGTCGGTGAGGCAGAGCATATGGAAAATGGTAGGGGCAAACACAAAAAGATAAAGCAAAAGCCTTAAAAAAAGAGCTCAATCAGATTTTAATTGACTAATGAGATCCCAATGAATGTGGCCAAACACACACACTACCAGGGAAGATCGAATAATACGAGGGAGGCCAGATCTCTGGGGTAATAAAATAAACATAAGGCTTGGAAAGATAGAAGAAATATAACACCTGAGCTCATATACAGTAAGCACACAGACAGTCGATACAATTGGGCTTCGTATGTTCATACATGTGCCTTTTTTTCTTTTTTTTTTTTTTTTTTTTTTTGCTTATCACCATACTTTTTTTTTGCAAGCTAAAACATGTGCTAGCCTTGTCAGCTGTTATGTTAGTGTCTGTACATCATCATGGTAGTCATGTAAGAGTTTAGAGGAAATATGGTTCAGCATGTTCTGGACCTTTTTAGCTTGTGACTTATTTATGATTTGACTGAAATCTTAGACTAAGCTAAATAGATAAATAACTGAACAGCTAAGTGCATTTCATTTAAATATATTTTTCGTGCCTTTAACAATAGACACAGCAGCTTTTAAGAGATCCAGATATAAATGAAATAGGGGCAAGAAAGAGCATCCTGATATGACACAAGGTAAAAACTTTGAGAAGAAATAGACTCAAGACCGAACTATTGTGGTTGACAGCGCCGATGATAGATAGATAGATAGATAGATAGATAGATAGATAGATCATGTATTTATATATTTATATATTAGATACTTTTTAAATCATGATTGTGGAAAAATCATCTTCAACTTGGCAAGCATGCTCAGTGTAACACGTGTTTTTTAGTGCTGAGTTTATTTCAAGACCCTCAAGACAGTTGAAATAATATTACTTAAGTCTGTCACAGTGTATAGAATTTAAAAGGTAGCTGATCTCTCATTGACATTGCCTGCTAGCTTTTTATATTTTTTAAACACTCAGGCCAGCAACGTTTCTAAGGCATTCAATAGGACCACTGTTTTCAGTCTGGTATGCATGAAAGGGTCTGCTTGCTAAGGCTTTCCTGGTGACATTAGATACTTTATTAGTAACACATCCTTTTTGTTTGTGGTCAGTCTACCATTTTCTTTCTAATCCAGACTGCTTAGGTACTACAAAAAGCATGACTGTCTATCAAATTATCAAGAAACTAAAGAGGAAAAAAAATATTTTAAGTTACCAAAAGCCTTATTGTCCTCAATAACTGACCATTCTACTTTCAATAACTACTACTTGAAATAATCTGTCAGGGCCAAGTGTCAAAAACAATGTTTTAGGGCTAGAGATGTCAGTTTCCTTCTTCTGTTGGTGAAAAGAGTAGCATATGATTAGTAACTCTTTTCTTTGGAGAACCCTTCCAAATTTATAAATACATACTGTACAGTAGGTACATACATAGGTAAATATACACTTACATACATACATACATACATCTTAGAATGATTCATGGGTCACTCTGTGGTGTAACAAACAAATCCCTCTAATATTGGTCAGGTACTAGGACTTCACTGAAAATAAGAGCTAAAAACTTGCTTGCCAAAATGAGAGCCAAACAAGTCATTCAGCCCTGGAGAACTATTCCTTAAGATCACACAATGAATACAAGAAAGACTGGCTGTACACAGACATTACAGAGTCTGTACACAGTTCTATAATACATACATACAGTACATACATACGTTTACTGTATGTTGATTTAAATTGACATGTTTTGTTAACCCACTCTATGTAAAAGATACAAAGATTTATCCCCTGAGCAACTTCTAGACTCACACTCAAACAATGTCAGGCCAAATTAGCAGCTGTTGCAGTCCTCCCACAATTTAGGTTGGGCAACTGAGTGGAGGAGGACCAATGGCAAAGTGGAAGATTAGATCAAAATAGAAGAATGCAAAGGGAAAATGTTTGCATATATATTTCTCTTAAATATTCAGTTTTAAAGCGGCAGAACGTTGGCTTAGTGGTTAGCTCAGTCGCACCTCAGTTTTACCCTAATGGCCCAGGTTTAAATCCCGCCCCGGGTTTGTGTGCATGAAGTTTGTATTTTCTCTCCGCGCTTGGTGGGTTTCATTTGGAAACTCCAGTTTCCTCCCACAGTTCAAAGATTAGGCTAATTGCCATTTCCAATTTGCCCGTAGTACTGTATAAGTGGGTATATATGTGTGCCCTGCGATGAATTGTCCTCTAAATCTCTTGGGATAGGCTCCAGGCCCCCTGTGACCATATATACAGGAAAAAGCAATATAGACAATGAGTGAGTGAGTTAATTTTACTGGTCAAATAAAGTACTTACCTCATGATAAGAAACTGATATGTTATGCAAAATATGTATTAAAATTATCCACACAAAATGTGTAGAGGTTCTGCTTGTTATTAATTATGGCCAGGGGTAGCTTATGGGTAGCTACAGACAGCTATGGGTGACTACAGTTCGGAAGATCCCAAGTTCAAACCCCACAACCACCAAGTTGCCACTGATGGGCCCTTGAGCAAGGCCCTTAACTGCTCAGATGTGTAATGAGATAAAAATGTAAGTCGCTCTGGATAAGAGCGTCTGCCAAATACCCAAATGTAAATGTAAATTAGAAGTTAACTCATAACATAAAAACAGCACTGGCTTTCTGTACTAATCAGTCATCTTTCTTGCAAATATTTATATCCAGACATATACCTTTCACATCTTCTTACTTTCTTTTAACTCACTGAATTCTATATCTCTTTCCATTTTCTATTATATCATATGTGATCTTTCAAGGTCGGAAACAGCCAACAGATGAATCATTCTTTTAATAATCGGGGGTCTGCTCAGCCTGCTATACTCAGTCTTTAGGAGAAAGTGGGTGTGTTTGCACGAATGTGTGTAGTTCAGAAGAAAATCCAAATGGAGAAGTGTGTGTGTGTATGGGTGTGTGGGTAGGAGAGAAGGGCGGTGTGGGACAAATTCCAGAGCTAGAAAGAAAAAGGTGTGTTTAATTCAATACATAGCTGGCAAAACATGTACAATCACTTATACATTCACTGCAGTTAAAAGCTAAATTTTTTTTTTCAGTACATTATCACACCTTTTCCTTGCCACACATGGTTGAAAAAAACAAAAAACAAAACATGAGTCTCAGTAAGGTAGCCAACATGGATGCTTGATGCTTGAGAAATGTTCAATAGTTTCCCAAGCACAGTATAAACCTACAGAAATATATTGCATACACTCATAAAAATATACTAACATTATTTTTATAGACTGATTTAGTTAGACTGGGCATTAGTGACTCAGTGGTAGAGTTCTCGCCTTCCATGCGGAAAGCCTGGGTTCACATCTCAGCCAATGCCCCAGATCCGGCCACTGAGGTTGCAGCTCACTCTTAAATCTGGTCCTAAGCCCAGATAACAATAGGAGGGTTGAGTCAGGAAGGGTATCCAGTGTATATCCTATCCCAAAATCAAATGTGCAAATTGGATGATTTGCTATGGTGTCTGGGAGCAACAACAATTTAGATTTAGCAAGCTGATTAATAAACCACTACAAGCCACATAATGAATGAAATGTAATTGGTTACCTAATGGCTTTATATTCATGTTCAAGATCATGCATTAATATTAATATTATTAAAATATTAAAAGAGCCCATTGAAATTACTCAAGTCATAAACAGTACAAATATCTGTACTAGCAGTAGCAGTAGTCATAAAAAGAAAAAAAAAATATTCCTATGTTCTATGTATTATTAGACCTACACTGTTAACTCATGGAACCCTTTTGCCTGTGTGCATGTTTAAATATGTATAACATGATAGCTTTAGTATATAACATGATAGGAGATAGTGTAATTTTTCTAGCTTTACTTCTCCCCTTAAGTTTCTATTTACTCCATAGAGTAATTTTTTCCCTTTCCCTTTCTTTTTACCGATAGTATGTCTTCCAACTTCATTTTTGCAGGAGTTTCAATGAGATTGAACAAGGCACAGTGAGTGACAATAAAATCAATTTATTGATAAATAAATAGATTTGACTTGACTCAGTAAACAAGGCCAATTCTTGTGATGCAAATATTATACAATAAATAGATTTAACACATTGGAGTCAAATCTATCTATTGTATAATTCACTTACCTTCTAATTATTAAAAAAAAACCTTCTAACAAGGAATAAAGTTAATTTATAAAGTTGAAAGTAAATAATAAATTTAGTATTTCTAAGTATACCAGGTATTATAAAAGCAGTAACACTAAACACAGTTTTGCATTAAGGAACCATAAACTAAAATGTAAATAATAGGACTAGTGTCAACAGGTGTTTCTGAATGTGAATCAGAAGGCACAGATGTGCAGCTTTGTTAGCTCAGTTGAGTAATATGTGTGTGTGTAAAAGGTGGCCACAATAAGAGCTGACCTTGATGCAGGCGTTTGTGAACAGACAGAAGGTTTAAAACTAAAACATGCAAAATGCAATTTTACTAATTTTCATATTTTTATAGTAATTTCCTAACTTGCTTTGTTTGTATAAATTCAGCATTTTGCTATTTCCTCCAGATAGAAGCTCATACATATTTCTAAGTAAGGCTTTAATTAAATCTGACTTCTGCTTAATCCAACCTTATTGAGTTCGAAAATAAATGAAAACCTTACAATAATAGAATTCACTTACATACACCTATTATGAGTATGAAAAAATACAGCGCATGCTTCCGTAACCCTCATATTATTCGCAACAACCATAAAAAAAGCAAAAAAATCCTTTACTACTTATAACTCAGTAAAACTTCCCTTTAATTTTATTGAAGTTTTTTTGTCTCATCTCTATTTCTTTTCTTGCATTCTTGGACACCTTGTTCTCTCCTGGGATCCTCCTCGGATGTTGGCTTTTCCATTGAATTCTTGCCTTTTATTGGCTCACTGTCTGCATAATCTGCATAAATTGGGGCATGTTTATGTAAATGAGATCTATATGAGGGTAAAACAGATTGGTAAATGCCTATGCAAGTGTAAACCGGATTATTTATATAAACCACTAGTTGGCAAGACCTTGATTTCACACAGTTAAAGTTGATTTATCATATACACTTAAAGCATTTTAATGGCATTCATTAAATGACACTTAGATTTGTTGGATCAGTTTATGTGTCCAAGTCTATGCTCTTGTCTGTGGAAGTTTAATGAACAACAAATAGTGTGTTTTAAAAGTCTGTTAAAATGTTTTGAGCTCCTGTAGGCATGCACACACGCACACAGGCACGCACACACACATACACACACACGCGCACACACACACACACACACACACACACACACACACACACACACACACACACACACACACACACAGGAGACGGAAGATGGTTGAAATGCCATCACTTCAAAGCTGGAATCTGTAAACCTCTGTAATTGTGGTCATTATATGTGTGGAAGATGCTTGCAATTAAGATCCTGTTGAGTTGTGTGTCTGAGTGTGTCAGGGTTTAGGTGTGTGTGTGTGTGTGTGTGTGTGTGTGTGTGTGTGTGTGTGTGTGTGAGAGAGAGAGAGAGCGAGAGAGAGAGAAAAAGAAGTAGAAGGAGCAGTGATTGGGTGAGTATTGCAAGATTAAGGTCAGGGCAGGAACAGGGCATCTCTCTAATGAGGAGACCCTGCTGTGGAAAGGATGGATCAACAGCACACACACACACACACACACACACACACACACACACACACACACACACACACACACACACACACACAGTGCTAAGAGATTTTCCTAGTGCAGACTTTATATTTTGATCATTTTAGTGAAAGCTTTCTCTCTCTCTCTCTTTCTCTCTCTCTCTCTTTCTATGCATATATACAGTGAGCTCATACACATCCTCTCCTCCTTATTTATTTATTTTATTTTTCTTGTTTTCTTTTCCAATGATACTGTTTTAACTTTATGGTCCTTGGCCTCCATAGATCTTTTTCACTGTGACCCAAAAAAAAAAAGATAAAAAAACTTCTGGATTTTTTAAAGGATATTGGAGTTGCCTGACCAAGCATATGACACCGAGAACCATAACCTTCTCAAGGGTACAGGAAGCATAAGATCCTCTGTGAACTCAGAAACTTTGTCATTTCTGGCCACTGCTTAGTTTGCTTTACTGGTGCTTCTAGTTCGAACTGAGATTGATTTAATGAGTCAGATTGAATACAAAATTATATTTAAATGAAAAAATGTGAATGAGAAAAGCTAGATTTATGCTTTTCTTACATTTATGATAGATTTATTCTTGCTAGAAGGCATTATTAAAATTAGTACAGTTATTGATATTTTGCTACATTTTTTTCCATCTTCCACTCAAAATATTGGCCTGATATTATGTAAAGCATGTTACAAGATGTATAATTATATTTATTTATTCATTTATTTACATGTGGAATTTTATGGTATTTAAAATAAATAAATAAAAGTGCTTTTCTAGTATCATTTTTAGCTGCTTTGCCCAGCGAACAGATTAAGGAAATGAAAAAGGAAAGCTGTAGGAAAACGGTGCTTCCTCCATGCTTCATTTGAGGAGCTGGTTCCAAAAGGCCAGATGGCAATGCAAGTGGCGTTTAATTAAAGCTATTCATATCTCCAAAAAGCCCATGAGCACCACAATGCAATAAGCCAGGTCTTCTTCTACACAACTCAGGTGGGAACAATAACTGTATGGAGAATTAGAGTTATAGTTCTATTTGTTTTCTTATTGATGCTTAACCTCAGCTGAGCATCCTATATCTAACCACAACACGAGAGCACCGTGGCGGAACCCAGATGTTACCTACTGATCTATATGAGGAAATAATCAAGTTAATGATCTTAACGGACACTTAATTTGATTCAGGTGAAAAATAAACATGGTCATTCACATGGTTTCTATTTCAAATGTACAGTGACTTGCATAATTATTCACTCCTTTTTGAATTTTTCCACATTTTGCTTGCTAAAGAATTAAATTAAATTGTTATGTAGGTTTTCAATATACACCCAATAATCTGTAATACTAAAAAAAATTATTTATCAATCAGTATCATAAGTCAGACAGCACAGTGGCGTAGTGGTAAGCATTGTCGCCTTGCACCCCCAGGGTCCAGGTTCGATTTCAGCCTTGGTTCTGTGTGCCTGGAGTTTGCGTAATAATGTTAATGTATTAATTTTCCCAAGATGACTGTAGTGTGTGACTGAACATGTGAGTGTGTGTGTGCGCGTGTGCGTGTCCAGAGTTGGATTGGCACCCAGTTCATGGTGTACTCAACTTCATGCCCTATGTCTCCCAGGATAAGCTCCAGGCCCCTGTGACCCTGTACACAAGGTAAAGCAATATAGATAAAAAGTAAGTGAGTATCAAAAGTCATGTCGAATGAAAGGGTCACATGGTCTCAATATACAGTACCTGTCCCTGAGTTTTAAAGTTTCTTAGCAAACCTACCTGAACACAGTGTCATGCAGACAAGGCCAAGCAGCTATCAAAACAAGCCAACTCCTATAATGGACTGGTTAATAATAATAATAATAATAATAATAATAATAATAATAATTATTATTATTATTATTATTATTATTATAACAATAAATAACATGGTGTAATCATCCCCTAGTGTAGAATTTAGTTAGCTAGTTTAGAATTTTTGTGGCTACACACACACCCCTACACACACACACACACACACACACACACACACACACACACACAAACACCTTTCATATTTTTACAGCTGCAGCAGTTGACTAGTAATCTGCATGATCATACAGGCCCAAAGAAAGCATAACCACATTTGTGGTATGGACATTATTCAGAAATCCAAAATAGTGATTTTCCTGTTGCTACTGTAGAATACGCACATCACGCCTCAGGTATTCATTTGGCTGGCAGTCAGAGGGGGGAAAAATCAAAACACTGTCCAAAAGACAAGAATGACTGTCTTCACACCACATGTTAAAGTCAGACCCACCACAGCCGCTAAAGGCAATGTGTGAAAATGCACTTTTTTTGTAAAGCAGGACAAAACAGCACAGTTTTCAGCAGCTGACCCGCTAATGTGGGCCTTTTCAAATGTAGTGAAGTGGCAACTGCTATTCAAGATAAGCGCTGCGTTGGTACTGCCTGTTCTTTGCCCAGGCTAGTAAGAGAATCCTGTCTTTCTCTCATGCGACGTATATCAACTGAGTTGCAGTTGCAATTTTCCCACCACTGTGCCGATGCACAGCCACACCTCAGAAACCCCCACAGGCAGCCACAAACATGCTCTCTCTCGCTCTCTCTCTCTCTCTCTCTCTCTCTCTCACACACACACACACACACACACACACACACACACACAGCCCCACACCTACGCACACTTTAGTCAATAGAATATTGACAGAAATGGTGCCTCTTTGAAGGATATTAAAGTGCAAAGGGGGAGCTCATAGCAAAGAGCATAAAGCCAAAGAGATAAAACAGAGAGAAACAAAAGGGAGAGAGACAAAAAGGAGAAAACAGAAATTATTACAAGCATGGCACACGTCACCTACACTAAACCACCATGCTGCCTTAAAGTAACGCTGACTCTTAATTTGTAAATCATGAAATCCCAGATCACCAAGGGAACATATGGACACAACACAACTCAGAGCGTCTCGCATTATAATGAAGCGTTCAGGGTCTATAGCTTTAGTACGATAAGTATGTCACACTGAGGGAATGTGTTTCTAGCAATGGGTTTTATATCACTTACTTTGCCAAAAAAATTAAAATAAAAAAACAGTAGAAACTGTTAGCAGGTTGTCCTTATTAAGTGTTAGTGAAAATGCCTGCCTGCAGAGGTACCTACAGTTAGAAATAGCATTTACAAAATCTTTTTTATAGAATTAAAAAAACAAATAAAACAACAACAAAAAAAGGAATCATATGGATTACTTTCACATTATGATGATTTCATGTAGGTGAGTTTCCGTGCTGCAAGCTAATAGAAAAAACGAGGGTGGGGTAGTGTTTGTACTGTTTATCATCTATGCAGTTAACTTGGTGCCATCTTGTCTACCAAAATAAGTTAAGGGATTTGTATTTAAATTCTCCTTTTTGTCCCTGCTTCTAGGATGCTCTTGTTAGTAATATGAGAACTTATTTGGTTAACTCAATAGTATTTCAGAGCAAATTTAAACATTTAGTAAAAATTAAAAAGATTATCAGTAAAACAGGTGAAATATACAGTATGGGTCAGAACTGATACAAAAGGACCTGTTAATTTTATCTATATAAATAAAAAAATGTTTTCTCTGTAGATTGGTCAGAACTAGCTTTTTTAATATCTTCACATTGGAGGACAAGAAACAGGCAATGTCTCAGAAAATGTACTGTTTGTATGTCTGTCCAGACGATTTTGTCACAGCATCACGCAAATCTGGTTTGGCAGAATTTAATGAAACTTTGCCAGCCCTTTAGTATTCACCATAAATTAAATGAAAGGAGGTTATGAGCAGTTTTATGCCAGGTTACCTCACAGCAGCCATCTCTTTTTTTTGGACAAACATAGCACTTTTGCCTTCAAAAGTAGGCATGGTTATATGAACAGATGTATGAACAGATCATTGTATGCTTATTATTCCTGCGAGAAGTTTAAACTCAGTTTGTCTTATATATTTTGAAACCATGGTCCTAATTAAAGCAGTCATGTGAAGTGCCACTACGAGGTTAAACAAGGGACGTTAGAGCAAACATATCCACAGCAGACCGAGGTGAGGGCATGTAAAATACCCAAACTGAGAGTTTTATGTGCTCAAATCAAAATGTAAAAGTAATGTCATGAGTAGTCATGTGCTGAATTTAATAATCTACTTTAAATAGGGAGTGTATTTGGCTGATGCAGAAAGAAGTACAACTTAGAGTAAACAAGCCATAAAAAACTTAAAATCTTACAAAATTTTATTTATTTGTATTAAATATTATATTTTATTTTATTTCTTTGTATGAAATAATAAAATCACTGATTACATTAAGGCTGATCAGTTATTTTTAGCTTTAAAAAACCTTGGCTACTAACGCTAATAATTAATATAATTATAGCTGCTAACTAGTATGAAGTCATTTTATATTGCCTTTTTACATAGACCACTACTTTGCTATATTGACCAGCTGATTAAAGATCACAAATCATGAACCTTTGCATTTTTTTTATCTTTGTCTGTCAAGTAGGCTATATTTTCCAATCACGATATATTGTCGACCTGCTAAAATCCTCCACTTTTTAATATAATAATTGCCCCAAACGTTGGACTTTGTTTATCCAACAGTATTATAAAATCAGCATCACAGGCTGCGGAGAATGTACACAATAATCTATGCTGAGTAGTACTTTGCGCAAGGCAAGTGTTTGATGTGCTTATTTATACTAATGTGATAATTGGGTCCAGGTGAGTAATGTAACCCAGGACATGACAGTAAGCGTGTGTGCTGGGAAGTGTGGTCCTTCTGAACTTATGTAGTGTTTGGCTGCACCTTTTGTGTGTCTCATTTCGGGGCCGCATTCCCTCGACGGATGCATTTGAAAGTCGATTACATCACTGCGTTGTGACTAAGTCTGTCCCAGTTTATTTAAAAATACATTTTAAATGAAATAAATAAAAATATACAAAATAATTAAAACAAGGGGCTACACATAAAATCCACTTCTTGAGACACACATTTTTGTTAAATGTAAAATTTTAAAAAGTATTGATACATGAAGATATTCAACAGCAGCATTTTTTTACCAGGATAATCATGATTTTGTAGATAATTTATACTTCATATTACCTTGACGCAGTGATAAGGGCAGGAATAGCTGGTGACACAAGTAGATAATCCTCTGCAGACCAGACAGTCTCATTTTGTTCAGCTTTCGCGGTCTACTTCACGGCCCTGGAATTGAGATTCACCCTTTCTGTACCTTGTCTAATTAATACACAATTGTGCTGTTCTGAATTCATGGCAAATTCATTTTTCTTGTTTCAGATTTTGTAGGCTAAATGCAGGATAAACCACTGATGCGCACAGAAGAATATAACATAAGAATGTATTTGCTGCTGTAGTTGCTATTAATTTACTTGTAATCTTGCATTTAAACAAGAACATGTAATCTTGCTACGTCTTGGAAACAGCTTTCAAATGTGGAAAATTATTTAACTACTTTGCAGGTTTTAAGCATATCAAAAACAGTCTAACAAAGCAGCAGTAGCATTTTAATTACCTGAAACAATGCTGATTTATAAATGGACAGAGAACTCATAAGATGTAAGAAATTGGAATCCGTGACATTTACTAGGGTGAAATGCAAACATTAAGTGAGATTTTTTTTGCCTATTATCTGTATCTCCTTGCTTCCCTGAGGTTATTGCATATATACAGTATATATTGTTTAAGAAAGTTTTTAAAATATTTAGATTTAGGAGAGAAGGTTATATTAGGACAGCGATATCACCTCCCACTAAACACGTAAGAATATCTCAATAAACTGGAACAATAATGACCAACTGGCCCAACATCCCATGGACTTTTATTCTATAGTGTAACTGAGTAAACTATTCTTACTTTCTAACTCTGTATCTGGACATGCTTTGCTGCATTCCTTAAAAGAGTATTCATGATATTCCTCTGGTTTTTGTCTTCCTGCATTTAACATCTAAATTTGCTCATCATTGTGATGGGAAGCATGATCTAGTCAAAGAAAAATAAGCTATATAAAAAGAAGGCAAAGATGCCAAATTTATCATTTGATATGCATGCATAGTTGTAGTACATAGATTACAATTAGTGTTCCGTTTAATTTGGGCTACAAAGGTAAATTATATATAATGCTTATGTGAATATGTGCTAATAGGTGTTTCTTACTTTGGTATGCTGACAAGTGTGTGTGTGTGTGTGTGTGTGTGTGTGTGTGTGTGTATACTTCTGCCAAACAGAACTCTAACCTCTGGCGTTTTTAACAGTTCGTTTCG
Organism: Clarias gariepinus; assembly: GCF_024256425.1. Classification (NCBI taxonomy): domain Eukaryota; kingdom Metazoa; phylum Chordata; class Actinopteri; order Siluriformes; family Clariidae; genus Clarias; species Clarias gariepinus. The sequence continues at coordinate 28,964,924 of NC_071100.1, read as the reverse complement.
CACTCAGATGTCATGTTGTCACATTCGTTCAGACTCTTCTGCGCTTCCTGCCACAGGAGTTATGACTCACTGCTCTGCATAACGGCGCTCTTGCTGACCCTCGGCTACATTTAACACTCCAGGGCTTGTCAAAATGCGCAGAAAAAAAGACATGCGGTTGATGCATAAGTGCTCTTTATCTTCCTAGCTACACACCTTCACCTTATTTTAAATAGATCTAACAGAATCGCACTACTAATGCAACTAGGTGTGATGCTTGTTATATCAGCTTCACATATTTGAACTGTGCAGATGGCCATTAGTAACACATATACAAAATCACTCTTAATGTGAAAATGGAATTTTCATGTAAACGTCTGGGTTTGTCTTTATTTCCTTGTTAAAATGACACAAGTGAAAGAGTTGCCACTTCACTACACCTCCAAAATCTTGAATTAGTGGCTCAGCTGGTGTTGTTTTGCCCTGCTTGAGAAAAAGTGCACGTTTTCACATATAAGGCTGAGCCTGGCTCTTTAAATGAATGTGCTCTTATTAGAAACCCAGGCAGGCAGTGGATCTGGCACTGAGACCTTTCTGATAAATGAAACGCTCGCCATCGGGTTTGTGGTAAGACTTTGAAGTACCTGCAATCTCATCAGGCATCGGATCTGCTTAATTACCGAGGCACAAATTAAAGAGGATAAAAAGAAGAGTGAGGGGATTAGATTCACACAGAGAGAGAAAGCATGAGGGGCCAAAAAGTCAACTGAGCTCTGTCCAGCACCCAAAACAATCTCTGCAACCTTACTGGTTGTATCAGAATGTTTCCCATCATTAACAATCACATTAGTCAACATATAATTTAATTTTAGTTTAGTGATGGAATTTGCTTGGTACAAGTTTAATAGTAGCTATGAATAAATTTGATCTACTGTAATTACTAGTGTAGGGTTTTGCCACTCCTTTGGATATACCTCAGCTAATGCAATGCCCCCTTTGTGGAAATAAACAAACATGACTTAAAGAGTAAGACGATGTGTCATGATTTTTCAGCACCGATCCCGTTGAGGCTTGCAGCACCCCCACCCCCACCACACACACTTTCCTCAATTTATTTTTTTTCTTCTTCCACTTACCCTCTTATCCTCTTCTTTTGTCTCATATAAAAGAAAGATGAGAGGGTTTTATACTCTGAGAGAGTGTGAGCTGCTTCTTTACTGCTCCCTCAGCAGATGTTGGGGAAGTGAGTGGTGAGAGAAGGTGTTGAGTGTAGCCCAGGCATGTGTGTTTGTGTGTCGCACAGTGGCATATAGCTTAGCCTCACTTCATGTGTCCCAGTATGTGTTGCTTTGCTCTCCTAACCAAGTCCATACCTCTCAGCATGACCTCATTGCCCTTTTCAGTAGTCAATCACAGCAGGCTGACAGCAGCTGCCACCAAACTTAAAGCAATAGTCCGGCACTTTTTCAACCTATTCTCTGTTCACCAATTCTGTAGTGTATATTCAGTTACTACAGACAAGATTTATGGACCTGTAGTGAGAAATCAACTGCCCCAACGACTACTCTTAGACTTCCATCAAAAGTGAATTTTGAGTAAACCTGTTTTCTGGTCTTCATGAGGAGAACATTTTATTTTTGATGACCAAATACTCCAAAACCACATTTGTCAAATATACAAACAGAGAAAATAAGAAGAAGAAGTAGAAAAAACACAATGCTTGATTTTTAACTGACAGAAATTTTTTTTTTTATTATTTTTTTTCTTAATTTTCCTTTTCTTGCAGTAGGTTTGACATTGAAATGTGAAATTACAATGTGCGAAGGTCAGAGGAGAAACAGTAAGACAAATAAAACACCTGACAATTCAGGGAGTTGTTTTCAGTGTCACTCCTTGTCTAAAGCCTGTTGTTATGTGACTTTTCACTGTCATTGCAATGACATATAAAACATGCTTCTACAATGACAAATTGAATTCCGGTGCTTTCAACATCACATTCTGTGTTTCTAATTCGGCAACCAAAACAAAGGAAATGTACCAAACAACAACAAACAGACAGGAATGTCTGAAATGTCAAGTAATCAATACCAATACTGCTATTATCCAATATCATGCTTTTTTCCCTTGTCCTTTATTTAGCGTTTATAAAATGCTTTGACACAAACTTTCAAAACCACGTTATTATGTGACGTATGTCTAGAGCCATGTATTAAACATCTGATTTCACTAATCAATTGATCTGGCTGAAGATTTGTGCTAATTAACTAAAAATCTAGTGAAAAACTGATTATGTGACAACAGTGTTCATCTTCTGGAGCTATGGCCAGGATCATCTCCTGCCTTAAACTCATTAGAAAACTGTAGAAGGCAGTATCAGTCAAGAAACAATCTTTTGTCATATCAAGCAGGCATGGAATGAGTCTTTGACACCACTGTACTGCAGACATCTTTTTTTTTTACACTTTGCCCAGCCAGATCCTACAATCTAGCAATTTCACTGCATCAAATAGCAAATTATTCAATACTTTTGGTCAATAAAATCGTGAACAAGGTCTCATGAATTGCAAGCAAATAAAGGTATTGGTGATCATAAGGCAGTGAGGTGATAATGCAGAGGAACCGAAGCACATAAGGGCAATTCAGGGCTGCATTGCGCCGAGTCACACTCACAACCTCAGAGTAAAGGTGCAACTCATTCAGTCAGTTTTTAATGACTGACTGGCTGATACTGCTCTGAACTCTCAAATCAGCTGACCTTGTGGATCCCATTTAAACATTGGGTACAACCATCCTTGCGCTAAATAAATAACATTCAGTGCTGCACCTGGTCACTTACTGTATTTCTAAGTTTACTCATTTTGGTATTGATATTTGAATCCATATTGGTGAGTGCCAAAAAACAAGAACAAAACAAAACAAAAATTACAGTGTATCTCTTGTTTCCCTCAGGTGGTTTAGATTTTTTTTGAAAAATAAAATTTTATTTTTTTAAAAGTTAAATTCATCTCCTGCGTACCATAAAACACGAAAGCAAGAATTTGTCAAAAAAAAAGAGCACAATTTGTTGTTCAGAATAATAACCTGAGATCCTAAAAGAGGATGAAAGAGTTCAATTGAAACTAAAGGTTGTTGTCTGGTGAAGAGAAGCCGGCTTAACACACATGATCTCTCAGGCAAATACCACACAGTAGTAACCTGAGTCTGGGTAGACTCTCACCCCTTCCAGGAAAAAGGATTATCTATTTATACAAACCAACAAGAATACACCTGGGTTAGAGGAACCTCTAATGTTTTGGTTTGTGTATACGTCTGTCCCGGGTACCTTGTTTGACTACAATTAGAGAACAATGACCAGCCACAGGTAAGACAAAAGCTCGGCTATGGAGAAAGAGCTTTGTAATGCCCCTGGCTCTCTTGCCTCTTTGTTGGATTAAACGTCTGACAGAAAAAAAGGCCTTCAATCCAAATTCTTTACATTCTTCTCTAATTTACGTCTCACCATGCCTCATGGTTTCCCCCGTCTTTCACTGCTTATTGTTTCATCTCAGGGGAAGCATATAATTTCTAAGATTTGATCTCGACCCATTTGGCAATTTAGCAAAAATTATTTTGGGGTGTCTGTTGTGGTGATTATTACTGTATTTATTTATTTTTTTGATAAAAGCTTACTGCGCTGCTTCACTGTCACTATGTTTAGATGAAGTGACAAAACCAGACCATGGCCTAATCCAGCGAATGGGCTTTCAAATCCACTCACAATACCACCCTGAAGACACATCCGCATACCCACATGCAGACCAGCCCACACACATCCACACATATTCATTCACACAAATTACAAAATCACAAACATAAAGGAACAAAGAAATACAATTCATTTTCATATACATTTGAGTTCCAAACTGAGGGGGAGGTATTAGTTAGACAATACATGAATTAATTCGTTAAAAGAAAAAACATAACACCTCCTTATTTAAGTTTAGTAAAGAAAAATTAACCATATATTTGGAAGAAAAATTTGGCTGATGCTTTTTTCTCTGTATTTTTTCCCTCCTAACAATAATGGCATTGTTTTTTATAATGGCTGAGATACATCATCAATTGATTTATCTACATTCATCCTGTTTTACACAATCTGCATTTTATCCTGTTGAGGGTGAATCCAGAGCCTATCCCAGGAAACACTACGCATGAGCCAGGAATGTACCCTGGACAGGATGCTAGTTTATACACCCCTTTACACCTAGGGCCAATAGTAGAGTCATTAGTGTTTTGGGAGTGTGGAAAGAAATCCAGTAATCTTACGTGGATATAGGGAAAAGATTTTGAAACTCTAAACAGATAGTACTCTGAGGTCAGATTACAGTTCAGTAGAGTGGTGAGGTAGCAGTGTTACCTGCTGTGCCACCAAGCTGTATATCACTGGAAATCAGTGCAGTTCTTTAGACAGACCATCTTATCAAAGATTTCTGTCAAGAAGCAGACATGCCCCTTCTCCTCATCCTCAGTGTAAGAGAGCTCATGAAACTGTTCGAAAAGAATGACCTCCAGATTTCAGACCAATAGATAACCTAGATGTTAAACAGCTCTCTCTATTACTATCATCAAAACAGCAACTGATGCAATAACTTTTGGAAGAAGTGTGCTTTCATGGACAAATTAATATTTGTTGTGGCCCAACACTTTACAAAAAAACATATCCTTTCATTTGCCAGCCATCTGTAGCTTCAGCATATGCACAGGATCCTCACACAAAGGTAGCAGAGTACTTCAGGGACCTTATGTTAGGGTAAAAATGTGCACTTTGAGTTAGCAGGATGCAACAGTAACAGGTGTGACACTAGCACCACCCTCATTTGTCTTGGAACATGCTGCTATAATTTATTTAACAAAACTAGAATTGGTAATGCTGACAACATACAAGCAGCATTGCTAATGTTTGGAAATCCTGCTAGCAGTGCTTTTACAGCACACTTCCACTAGCACTGCTAAAATAAAACAATAGATATGCTGCAATATAAAATCTGTCTAAACAATATGTTGGCATTGGATTAAAAAGGTTTCTTTTTTTAAGCTGAAGTCATACTTATTATACCTGATAAATCAGATCTGAGTAGACCTGGACAAATATTTACCTCTAATTAAGGCCAATCGTTCATTACTCTCAGAATTTTAGGATTGCACCAGGGACATTAATCAAGGCTTAAACAGCATGGATGCCTTTCGGACTACTCGCAAATCACCTTTTGTGCTACATTTCAAATTCCGGTGATTTAACAGTGTGTTTAGGTCAGTGTCTTCTTGTGACAGGAGACACGGTTGTGGTCGTGGAATTGGACGCTGCTGTGGGCTTTGAGAAATCGACTCCAGAAGGTGAGGCCGAGGTGAAATGGAGTGTGTTTTGGAAAGGGTGAAAAATGGTAGAGTGGTGCAGTGACTGATGAGAGAGTCTTCTCCTCTCATGTTGTGAAAAGGAAGGGGTGCCAGTGAAGCATAAATCATTTTAATCCCTGTATACACACACACACGCGCGCACACACACACGCGCGCACACACACACGCGCGCGCACACACACACACACACACAGAGAGAGAGAGAGAGAGAGAGAGAGAGAGAGAGAAATGCATGGACACACATTCACCCACCTCTTGTTCTCTCTCCTTTTCACCTTGTTACTTAAGGGATTTAAATCACCTCCAAATCTGCCGTTTATTAGAAATAAAATGGTGCCATTTTAATACCAAGACCTTTTCAGTATTAATCTTTTTCTTGTCTGGGTGATTTTCCCTATCCATATTTTGCTTTGAAAACAATATTTTTATAACCTGCTATTTTCCAACATTTTTCTAGCATTTCCCTTCTGCTCTTTCCTCCTCAATTATTAATATTATATATATATATATTTTTTTAATTATACATTCATTTGTATTTGGGTGGCAGTGTGATCCTTGTTACTATACACAATAACAGATAGGTGAATTGTCCCTTCAGGAAACGAAGGCAAACAAAACTACAAAGTTTTAGATCCTGCTGGCTTGGTGAGAGCAGGGTATTCGAAGAAGCTTCTTTGTGTGTGTAGGAGATGTGTGAACCGAGTGTTTATTTCTCTGTGTGTCTCTTTAAAGATGTTGAACACTGTTTCTTTGAGTTTGTTTCATTGCCCTGAGGCAGACACGTCTATCTGTGAAAGGTGATGAGGAAAAGAGAAAGGTGTGCTGCAGGTGGCTTTTGTAAATTTACTGTTGACTTGACACTTGATTTCTTTTAACAAAAGAGGATTTCAAGTAAAATAAGCCTCGCTTACTACTGAAAACAAACAATTTACACAAAAATGGATTTCAGTTTCTTATATTGACCCCAGTTACATTTGAACATTTATGTCTTGTATCTGGATTATATCCTAATATGAATTTTCTTCACATTTCCATTTTCATTCACATAAGCTATGCATCATGTGGCTGGGAAAGGCTTGTGGCAGACATTTGTCAGAGAATTACTGACTCAGCAAGAATTTTTGCTTGATAAAACTTGTTACTTATTAAAACTTGTTACTTATTAAAACTTGTTACTTTGGCAATGTTACGGATATTGGTACAAAATGAAAATAACTTTGATGAAATGATTTCAGAACAACATTGACATGGTGATGGGATAACCAATGTACCTACTACAATTTAGAAAACTGACTTGGAAACAATATCAGCAAATGCAATCTAATGGCCTGTGCAGGATCTGAACACTGGCCAGGGCTGTGAAAGCACTGAATGCTTATCACTGGACCAGTAGGAACATACTGATGATCCTAGTATGTGTGTGTACATGACAATAAAGCAAAACCAAACTTTTACCTTGGAAAGTAGACAAAATTGTAAAAAAAAAAAAAAAAAAAAAACTGAAAAAAAAAAGAAAATACACCCTTTACGTTTTTCTCTGAAGCCAGACACTGTGCAAACACCGTATCTCAGTACAGTAATTTGTAAAGTAAGATGCAACTCCTGATAGTTTTTCTGAAAAACAATTAAACAGAGAGGTATAATTACAACAATAAGATGCGACGAGCTACACACAATGCGTGTGGGAAGCCGCTGTGTTAGGAATGAAGAACCTTTAGAAACCACTAGAACCCTATGTCTAAATGCTACAAATAGAGGTTACAATTTCATTGTTTTGAGGTTGTATTTGCAAAATTGTTTTTGGGTTATTCATTGAACCTTATTTCAATGTAATTTCACCAACCTAATATTTCAAAAACAATGTTGTCTCAACATTGTCCTGAGGGTGGATATCATCATTACAACTATATTACAATACTAATCCAAAGTTAGGGATCCTCCTAGGAAACAGTTTGTGCTTAAATCTATTTCATTCATTCAATCAAATACATCTTTGTTACATTCTATGGTAAATAATCAAGATATTCAAGACACATGATCAAGTCTAAGCAAGTTTGTAGTATACACACATATGACGAGTTAAATTTCTTCTTGTTTGGAATGTTCCAAATGCTACCTGGTTCAAATTGATACTTGTTATACCAACAAAGTACAGAGGATCATTGCTGTAGAGGTACATTGAGTAAGCGCTGTGTAATACTGGAAGACAGATGAAGAAGAAAATCATCACAGATGATCACCATGTACATGTACAGGCAGACACAACATGAAGCAATTAATGTTCTGTAAAAGATCAATGTCAGCACAAAATGATGAATATTCGTGTGGTGTTTTAAGGATGGAAGTTCCCGGTTCAGGCAATTCTTTCTTTATTCATGCATGAGTGATTATTTTTTCACAGTTTTTCATTCTTCAGATATGTTGTCATCAAGCATGTTTGAACGTATCCACTACCTTGTGTCCTTCACATGCTCTTCACTTCCATAGAAAATCATATAATAGATTAAAAATGAAATCAAGAGAACAGAAAAGATGAAAGGGATGGCAAAAAATCTCAAGCATACCTCCCAAGTTCAGATTGTGCCATAATGTCCAGTTCTATTTTCACTTCTATCTAACAAAAGCACAAATAACCCAATACATTTTAGACCTTCACAGCTTAGGTCCAACAGTTCTGTAACTCTGCCACAGAATCACATATGAGACCAAGCTGTTTTAACTGAGGAAACAAAATGGTGGATCAGGTGTCAGTGCATCTGTTTAACATTCTGACATTTTGGTTGGCACCTGGGTCTGCCCAAGTGGAAGAACACACCAGTAAATCTGTTTTTTTACAGGTGTTTCTTTTGCACACATGTTCACTCACTCTTATTTTTTGCTTACAATTGTAGTCACATATAAACCCAGTTCAGGAGAGAAGTTATGCTATGTCCACATTAAAGTGCATTCTTCATTTCCAATTTTTTTCCTGGTTTTAGCTTTGCCAATGAAGTTTTGATAATCTGGTACTTATCTTGCCTTGTAGCTCAGCTGGTCTCGTTGCTTTTGTAATCATCTGTTCATGCTGTAGTCTTAATATCGTTCCTCATCTAATCAGCTTGCAGAGCAGCCCCGCATAACCAGCCTACTTTCCGTCTGCCATCACTTAATTGCAAATCTTCTGGACTTGCCTGCTTGGGGAACCAGACATGTCAAAAGTGGCAAACGGCTGTTTTCTCTGCATCCAATTAATGAACTCTCATTTATCAAAGCAAGACGTTGTGAGAAGCCCCTTCACCACTCAAGCTAATAATAGAATCATAACTGCAGCCCTGCACTCTTTCTCGTGCAATCTTTGGAGCGTTCATTAGTGTGTGCAGTAGAAACAGCAGTGGTTGGTGTGGTGAGAGGGTTTGGAGGAATGCTAGCAGGGGGTTGGTTAGGAGTCAAGATGAATACTGTTTCTGGCTGTGAACTGGGAGCGGATGCGGTTCCACATTTTCTCTGGGCTCGTGTGTGGTTTCCCGGATGTATTGATGACGGTGGATCAAGTGGGGGCAAGCCGCATTCTATCATGTTACTGGATCAGTGTGCTGCACGGTAAACTTTGACACATTTATTCCTCTCTTCCCCATTCTAAAACGGGGTGAATAGAATCTAGATCTAATTTCAAACCTGTATATTCTGTGGGTCTTTTATTTATATTATATTATATTATGTTATGTTATATTAGATTAGATTAGATTAGATTAGATTAGATTAGATTAGATTAGATTAGATTAGATTTAATGGCATTCAGCTTTATTGTCATTCAGCAAACCCAGGAAAATGCAGTTAGAAGCTATTCAAATGTGCACACCTGCAAGCAGCATTAAGTGTGAAGTGGAAAAACTGACAATGAGGTAGGGTAGCTTAAAGTGATATACAACTTTCATGATGAAAGAACAGAACAGAATAGAAGGAATGAAATGTAGTGCAAATGGCATGGTGTGTGTAAAACAAGTCTAGAGACATAAATTATAGATTTCAATATTGGTTAAAATTATGTATTGATTTTTACAAGTCAAAATTTAAAGTTGCCTTGACTACACACAGCAATATCTTTTAAAATGCAGACCATGAATTTAACTAAATGACTTAAATTCTCACATAACAGCGAGGGTGGGAAGAGCCATGGGAAGTATGAGTGTCTTCATTCTGCTCTAAAGACTCTTGTGCATGAGTTGCTGAACTGGAGGGAGGAGACAAGGAGGTGGTGAAAATGGAAATAGATAGATGGGAATTAAGGAGGGAAGAAAATAGATTGTCTTTTACCCCATGGTCTTAACCATTGTCTTTCCCCACCAAACTTCAGTTATTTCCAACTTCATTTTTAAAGCCAATCAATAGCTATATGGTTATCTGCCTTGTTTAGTCTAGTAAAATTGAACTATTCAATTCCCTCCTTTGGTAAGGTTTGTTTGTGTAGATCTAAACATAAAGGTCTAAATAAAACAACTGCAGCAGGACCCTTTCTGGAATATGTTTCCTTCATATTTAATGGTACAGTGTTTTTTTTTGTGTTTATGCTCT